>NC_142783.1:3252500-3507500 GCF_988280905.1 Pimephales promelas | reverse complement strand
TAGGAAACCTGTTTGATAACAGTCATGCTGTGTGGTGTCACGTGTACCACAGACTTCACTTGAACCTGATTCACTGAGGCCAGTGTAACATGGGGTCTGCCTAATCTTTCCCAATCACTCAACGAGTTTATTAAATATGACATTTTAATGGAAGGTCATTCTCCATCTTGAAAGCCATTACACTCTCAGAAAAAAGGTACAAAAGCTGTCACTGGGGCTGTACCTCTTCAAAAGGTACACTTTTGTACCCAAAGGCTGCATATCGGTACCTTAGTGGTACATATTAGTACCTAAAATGTGCATATTACCACCTAAAATTGACATATTAGCTTATGAAATGGACATATTAGCACCTAAAATATACATATTAACACTTAAAATGTACATATTGGCACCTAAAATGTACTTAAAATGTACATATTACAACCTAAATTGGACATATTACCACCTAAAATGGACATACAGTATTAACACTTAAAATGTACATATTAGTACCTAAAATGTTCATATTACCACCTAAAATACATCTTACCACCTAAAATGTTCATCTTAGCACCTAAGATGTAGTAACACTTAAAATGTACATATTAGGACCTAAAATGGACATATTAGCACCTAAAATGTACAAATTAACACCTAAAATGACATATTAGCTCATGAAATTGGTATATTAGCACCTAAAATGGACAGAAGTTTACCTTTTGAAAAGGTACAGCCCCAGTGACAGCTTTTGTACCTTTTTTTCTGAGAGTGCAGATGCAAACTTCGATTAAACCTTTTTGCTATCACCAAGATGATTATATAACATTTGTATTTAAATATGTTAGATTAACCAAATACCTTTTAACTAACCCCAGTGAATTAAATTAGCATATATATGTATCATATCGAAGCAACTACCATTCGTTTTACAGATCTCAAGCATTCTTTCCAGGCTTGATATCATTTTTTTTTTTTTTTTTTTGGTAACACTTTAGTTTAGCGTTCAATTCTCCCTATTATTAGCATGCATATTCTATAGGATAGGCTGTTTATTATTACACTAACACTTTACAATAAGGTTCATTTGTTAGTATTAACATGAACTAATGAACAATCCATTTGTTACAGTATTTATTGATCTTTGTTAATGTTAGTTAATAAAATATGTTAGTTCACAGTGAACTAATGTTAACAAATACAACCTTTGATTTTAAAAACGTATTAGTGAATGTTGAAATGAATATAAACTAAGATTAATAAATGCTGAAGAAGTAGTATATTGTTCATTCTTAGTTCATGATAACCTTATTCTAAAGTGTTAGCATTATTTCTTATAAAGCATGTATGCCTTATTATGCATATTCATCACTTAATCCTTCCAAATACCTAAACTATCATTGAGCAGCAGTTAGGAGTTAATTGGGAAACACTTTACAATAAGGTTCATTTATTAATTAACATAATCTAACCATGAGCAATACATTTGTAACTGTTTTTGTTAATCTTTGTTAACGTTAATTAATACAAATCCAGCTGTTCATTGCTTGTTCATGTTAGTTCACAGTGCATTATGTTAACAAGATTTTAATAAAGTATTAGTAAATGTTGAAATTAACATTTACAAAGATTAACAAATGCTGTAGAAGTATTGTTCATTCTTAGTTAATGTTAACTAATGAACCTTATTGTAAAGTGTTACCGTTTTTATTTAGTTTAGCTTTTTGTTGTTTGTTAGAGATAAAAACAGAAAATATCTTTTTTTTTTTTTTTTATCAAAGTGAACAAACACTTTTTGGGGCCACTGTAGTTCTTAAAATAGTCAAGTTGCAAGGAAGATGGTTTGGCGGAACTGCGCATGTCTACGGGCGTTCGGTGGGCGGGGCCAAAGGTGTCTTTACTTAAACCGAGAATCAGCTGACACTTTCACCTCACTGTATCCAGAGCACGAGCTGTGCTTCATGTGAACAGGGCGGAGCTGAAGGTCCTCACTGTACTCAAGGACATTTGCTCTCCAACAGCTGTGTCGTCTTTCAAAAGGCACAGCAACAAGTAGGCTATATGAGACTTCAGCCCCCCGAATAAAACAAGGAGCTCTCCCCATCATGGCAGAGTGCAGAGTTCACCATCACCGGACCGAATCCTGCCATTGAACATCACACATATGAAATCCGCAGCTCGAGATAAAGCCCATATGACGCAGCAGGGCTCTCCACGGCACTGATGCCATATTAAACCCGCCGCCCTCCACCCACACCATCAATCTGATGTGGAGATCGAAGATAGGAGGGCTCACATGACTCCACTCCAGACTGGAAGGCGAGGAGAAGTGTGGCATCTTCCAGCATCAGCACTGCCACAGCTGGCACAGCTCATCCATGCGTTCTCCCGATAACCGCGCACAATAGGAGGAGGAAATATCCACGCTTTTCCCTGGATTTGGATCTGAGTCTGCGGATGAGCAGCGATGGGGGAATGGACCATACTAGAGAGGCTCTTGGAGGCTGCTGTCCAGCAGCACTCCACTATGATCGGGAGGTAAGGGCGAATGTCAGTGTATCTGTCAGGTTTAGCGCGTGTCAGGCTTTGCATCATGTTTGGAGGAAAAAAAATGACGTTTTTAATACGTGCAATCGGGCGCAATCGCTCTTCAAATACAGTATTAAATAAGATGAGAAGCAAAAAAAATATGGAAAATTGGTTTCCATACTGGTTTCAGCACTGGACAGCTCCCTTTAGTTTCAATGCCACTGACCCCGTGTTTCTATTGTTGTTTTTTCCCGTGTTTTTGCTTGGTTTTAAGCCATGTCTGAACGAAATGTGGTGTTTATTGGCAGGTGTGCACAAACAAGGCGTCACCGCTGATTTCTCATTAAAATACCGTTGAAAAATGAAATAACTCGCCGGTGAAATGTAGCAGAATGAATCATGCCGTGGTTGTGAACGCGCCTCAGTACCCACACTGATGAGTAGATGGATTAATTAATTCCTAATAGATTACTTTGTTCAAAGCCACATTTTTGAGGCTTTTTGCCAAGTGTACAATGAAGGGAGACATATTTGCATAATGCATATGCAAATTAGAAAGAAACTGACGGTAAAATAAAAACGAGAATGCACCACATTTTCACTTTGGCAAGCCTGTTCGTTTGTGCCGATTTCATTTCAAGCCATGTTGGGTGGAGACGTGGAGTGATTCAGTCCTAAATTCACAAATGACACCTGCACGATCCGTATGCAGCATATGATGCTACAGTAAAGGTTGCTAAAGCGCTCCCTACACCTCACACATACTGACACGTTTATGTTTCTGTGTGCTTGTTCTTTAGGATCCTACTAACTGTGGTGGTGATCTTCCGGATCCTAATCGTAGCTATAGTGGGGGAGACGGTGTATGACGACGAGCAGACCATGTTCGTGTGTAACGCCTTACAGCCGGGCTGCAACCAGGCGTGTTACGACAAAGCGTTCCCCATATCGCACATCAGATATTGGGTCTTTCAGATCATAATGGTCTGCACGCCGAGTCTGTGCTTCATCACCTACTCGGTCCACCAGTCGGCCAAGCAGAAGGAGCGGCGCTACTCCACCGCCACCGTCTTCCTCACGCTGGACAACAAGGAGCAGGATTCCCTGAAACGAGAGGAGGCCAAGAACCAAAAGATCAAGAACACCATCGTGAACGGAGTACTGCAGAACTCGGAGAACTCCACCAAAGATCCCGAGCCCGACTGCATGGAGGAGAAGGAGCTGACCAGCTCGGGCAAGAAGCCGGGCAAGTCCAAAATGAGGCGTCAGGAGGGCATCTCCAGGTTTTACATCATTCAGGTGGTGTTCAGAAACGCGCTGGAAATCGGCTTCCTGGTGGGCCAGTATTTCTTGTACGGATTCAACGTGCCCGCCGTGTACGAGTGCGACCGGTACCCGTGCATCAAGGAGGTGGAGTGTTACGTGTCCAGGCCCACGGAGAAAACCGTGTTCCTCGTCTTCATGTTCGCGGTCAGCGGCTTTTGCGTGGTCCTCAATCTGGCCGAGCTCAATCACCTGGGCTGGAGGAAGATCAAAACGGCCGTGAGGGGCGTGAGGGCGCGCAGAAAGTCCATCTACGAGATCCGGAACAAGGATCTGCCCCGGATGAGTATGCCCAACTTCGGCCGCACTCAGTCCAGTGACTCCGCCTACGTTTAAGCGCGCGCGCGAGCGAGAAACCCAAGCCTGCGCGAGCCGCGAGACCGAGAGCGTGGACGAGTGCCGCCGTCGCCACGTAAGGTTCGTGAATTGCAAGAACACGGGGTAGGACCTTTTTTTGTTACTGTTTTAAAGACTTCCTTGACGACTGTGGACGACAAACACGTTTGTAAAGCAGTTCACTACTGTATAATGCAACTTTTTAGCAACGTTTGTACTCTGAGACGTACACACTGGTGGCTCGGTGACACTTTACACGGCACTGTCCGTGTCGCGCACAATGCATGCTGTAGCTACGATTCATTACAATACATACGAGCGACGACGGATGTGTGACGTGAACACTGACGTGTGAAGTGTGACCGAAGAAGCTGCAAGGGAGTAAATACGTCTTGCACTAAAAAGTAGCCTACATCGGGAGAGTCTTCTTGACACACCATTCATATATCAAACGCTATGATTTCGTTTCGTTTCGGTTGCCTGCACTGCACCGCTGACCTTAACGTAGACCTTAACTCCATCGCAGATTTGCTGTTGTGCGCGTGCGTGCGCGAATCTGCTGCGAACGCTTAACGTCTGTGATCGGTTCAACACCAAAGCACATCATTGGTGACGTGTTTTTTCGCGCTTACGTGTAATCAAGTGCCATACTTGTATATAAATATATGCATATATACATATAAAATCTATTCTGAAGAATATAACCATATCCATAAAGCAGATTTATTGCGTGAATTATGCTCCAGACTTGCTTTAGCCGTATTCGTTGTAAATGAACTGAATTGAATTGAGTAACGCATTCTTCCTTCTCCATGGTTTTGGGAAACGGCCCGGCTGGAGGACGCTCGTCTTCTCGCTCCCCCGGCGGTGTTTTCTGCTCCGGTGCTGGTTTTTCACCGAACAGTTTTGTGGGATAGCCGTATAGCCTGCCGGATCTCTTCCACCCTCCGACGTGACGACGCAGCTAGGCGTGCGCTTTCACCGGGCCTTGTGTGCAATACTACTTTAAGATGTCATTTTCTTTCCATTTGAATGATTCCTTATGATTATGCCACCGTATACTATATTTACGACAAGCAAAATGCGTGCACAGAGAGCATTTCTGAGCTTGAAGGGAAAGCATTGCATGTTTTAAGAACTTATATTCTGGACAATGTTGAGCTCGGGGATGAGCTTGGGAATGTTACACGTCTCTGGAAGGTCACCGAGGACACTGTTGTAACGGTGCAATCTTCCCTTTTCTCTCAGTTATTATCCCTCTCTCGTCTTGGAAAAGCATTCCTCTGACATTTGTAGGAGAAAAATGAAAGATCTAAAAACGGACTGTATACTGGACCTGAAAGAGCACAGCTTTAATAAAACATGAACCGGTATCTCTCTTGCCTTATATGTACCGCAGTCCCCCCCTCCCCATCTCTCAGTCTCCCCGTGCATTTTCTGCAAGAGCCGACGTGGTGTTTTTACAGCTCCTCCTAAATGACAAAATGATTGGGTTATGTATGAATGTAATTCTGCATGCTGTGATGTGTCATACATCATGAGGCTCGGCCGCCCGACAGACAGAGGGACGCTGCTGCCTTTTGCTGAGTTCAAACCAACTAAACATGTCTTGTTCATTCATCAGGCCTGAGATGACAAAAAAAACAAAAAACCTTAGCATGGGATGCCGTTACTTCAGGTACACAAACCAAGAGAAATCCAGCAGTGTGTACGGGTGTCTTTGTTTCCTTAGGAGCCGTCGTCGTCTGAAAGATTTGTGCCACCGTGAAGCCGACGACGGTATGAGTCACATATAAAAGTCTCCTTGTAATTTTATCTTGATCGATTTGCATATTGATAAAAAGGGCCTTGCATGTAGTGAACGCTGAAAACGCCAGGCTGCTCCGTTCTGAGGATGTGTAAAACTGAATGAAATGAAGATGGATGATATACTGTGAATTAAATCCACTTCTTTACAAAGATGGTGATATAAACGATGGGCCTGATCTTTTTGTTTTCTTGCCGCACACACACACACACACATACACTAAAGCCGCTCCTCTGAGATTTGACTGAACTGCAGTGTCCTGCGCAGAAACTCTGCAATGCACAACTGCTCTCACCTGCACATCTCTGAACACGTGTGTGTGTGTGTGTGTGTGTGTGGATACAGAAGAGTAGCACAACTGTCATCTTATAACGACTGTTAAATGGGGCGATGGGGTCCATATATCAGAAGTGTATAATAGTGTTTGTCATTAAAGTATTGTGTAATTCATTTGATGTTGATAGATTTCCAAAGCAAACAAACAAAGAGCTATCAATAAAAATAAATTAATCATTTAAAATACATGACCGTTGATTTGTTAATTAATTAAAAGACATTTTCTGTTTTTTTTTTTTTTTTTTTGTGATACACGTTCAAAAGATCATGACTAGCATAACCTCTCCGTCCCCGCACTTCTCTGTTTATTACGAGGGATTATGAATTCATTTTGCATGTATAAAACAAACTGCAGTTATAATAATTGTACATTATAACATGAAGATGTAATCGAATGCAATGTAATTTTGTTAAATATTGTTGTTATAATTTCACCTGTTCAACTTTTCCTGCCACACTTAAAAATAAAGCTTATTTATTGGCAAAAATGGTTCCATGAAGAACCTCATATTTATGGGGAAAAGATTCTGTACAGCAGAAAAAGGTTAAAGTATTATTCACATTATCTATACAAAACACGGTCCCAAAATGGGGTTTTCATAGCGATGCCATTAGAAGAACCATTTATGGTTCCCCAACGAACCGTTCTTAAAAGAACCATTTTTTTTCTTAGAGTGTAAAAAAAATCTAAAGAACCTTTTTCTGCTATAAAGAACCATAAAGGTTCCATTGATGTTAAAGGTTCTTCATGGAACTGTTGATGCAGATAAAGAACGTTTATTTTTAAGAATAGTTCTTTTAAGAAGTGTTCACTGAAAGGATCTTTCAGGAAGCGAAAGTGCAGTGAAAAAATGTAAATGCTTTATCTAATCAAAAAAAAATTGTGCAATATTATTAATTAAATTTAACAAATTAGAATTGAGTAATAATTAATCAAATTAATTCCTTAAAAGTTAACCATTTAAAATGAGTAAAACTTACAACAACAACAACCAAAAAAACATAAATTTATGTCACCATTATGGTGATCAGTTTTGGTTTTAGGTTTGTTTTAAAATTACGTGTTGTTAACATCAGGTGTCTTCAATGTTGGCAATATAAAATAAAGAGTTCTTAATTAATCTTTGACGTGAGTGAAATTTTGGTGTAAACTAACTCAATTTAAATGGTTAACTTTTAAGGAATATTTGTAATTCAATTTTAATTTGTTAAGTTTAATTAATAATATTGCTTGTAATCTGTTGTCACAATTCTATCGATTAGATAAAGCAAATGCATTTTTACAGTGTGGAGTGAACAAAACCCTGTTGGGACCTTTCCATTGCTTAAATGGCTCGGTAGATTTTTTTAAATATTCTTTACACTAAGAGAAAAATGGTACTAATTAAGAACTAATCACTGAAAAGCTATTTTGGAAATCAAAAATGTTGCTTCTCCACTGGCAACACTGGAACCTTTTATGCCCGAAAACGACTGACACATAGTATGATAGCACTATAATCCAAATAAGCCAAAGGCCACCAAATACATACAACACAAAGTTGTTTAGTTGATGTTTTATCCTTGTCAGAGCACGATGAAAACACATTTTCATTATGAATCAGTCCTGGGTCACACACAGCGTCAAAGCTTAACCTGGCCACATGTGACTCTAGTGCGATGAAAGCAATTATTATGAGAGCTTACACACACACACGGGGAAAACTGTAGGTTATTTATAGATTAGCATCAGATCTATTGACTGTTGTGGTTCTTTATTGCTAAAGCAGAGCGGTGTATTCATCTGAGGAATCACGTCCCATAATGCACATAATGCTGTAATTAACACGCAATACTGATAATTAAGCTGATGAATTTACACATCAATCATTTCCAGTGATGTTATATGTAATCTGTTGTCAACCAGAACACTCCCCCCTCCCCCTCTCTCTCTCATCTCTGCTGACTCTCTCTCTCTCTCTCATCTCTGCTGACTCTCTCTCTCTCTATTATCCCTGCTGACAGGTGAGGTAGCAGCCCTCGTAGCCAGACCAATTGTTCCTGATAAATGTATACGATACGCACCATTTGCCAGCCAATAAAATTCACTGGATGACCAACCCTAATCACTAAAAAAGCTGTTCTCTGTCTAACAAGATTAGAGCCGGCCAAACAGACTGAGCATGTGGAGTAGAGAAAGTGCTAATGGTGAATGGAAAAGAAAATGGCTAAAGAAACAAGAAGTATAATTAAGAATTTATGTCGTGCCGCATCTGAGAGAAGACGGCTGGTATTTTGTCATCATTTGCTATAAATCATGTTTATGTGCATTAGAAGCTGGGGTTGGTTGGTTCATTTATGGTTTATTACATGCCGTTACAAAAAACACAAATGTTTGTCCTGTTGACCTCAAAACATTCAAAGACTACAAAAGTTGTAGTCTTTTAATGTCAAAATATGATGCCCCTTAAACCACTGGCTGTCATCTGTAATAATGTAGAGAGAGATATTTAAATAAATTAATCATAATGTAAGTTCGTTTTATGAACAGGCAGGAAAACTATGAACTGTCAGAGATATCCAAGACTCTTCCAGGTCATCAACTAAATTAAATAGTTATTTTTATACAACAGTAGTTCTGGTTCTCGAATCTGATTGGCTGAGAGCCTTTTCCAGCCATGCGATATTCTACTATCTCACACAGAAACCGTTTCACAATTTGTATGACTTGTTTCGGATGGATCTATAGCCTACTTACTGGCTGCATTTCTCACGAAGAGCAAATAACACACTATCATTTAAAAAATAGGCATAATACTGTTTTTGTGTCACAGAATGTAGTTGTAAGAGTTTTCTTTTCGTTGTTTAGCGGCCATTTTGGGTATATCAAATAACAAATCAAGTCTTATTAATCAACTTTCCAAAGCAAATCGATTTGGGTAAAGGCAACGTTAGTTTCCTAACTTTATTTTTTTATTTTTTATTTAACGTAAACCCGGTAGCCTAATAACTAATAGAGCACTGATTTTGTACTTTTGACTGCATTGTTTGCTTGAGTGTATCTTATTGTAAAACCGTATACCTTTAAAATGGCTTTTATTGTTCATTTAAATAGTATTGTTCAATAAATAATATGTTATATAAAATAAATAATAACATATTTGGTGTTGATAAAGGATCCGTTAGTGATTGATTTGGACTTCAGTGAAAGTTACATTATTGCACCGTTAGATGGCAGCAGAGACTGTCTTTATGAGTGAGTAAGTGGAAGAGACTTTTATTTTGAAATGGACTGAAAGAAGGTTGTAAACACGGACGTTATTTTTACAACACCATATTAGACGCGACAGACGAATGTAAATATTAACTGTTAAAACGATGTAAGACAAAGATATAGCTTTCCTAAGTGGATATTCATGATTCTTTTTAATAATAAATGTAACCGAGCTTTTGTATTGGGTTCGCCTAAACACTTTTAACTAATAAAATAATAAAAACGGGAGACAGAAGTTCCATGAACGATGCAAACTCTCTTTATTCTTTTCCTTAACCCTTCTTGAACACATGTGCCCCTCATCCACTTATGCGCATGCTCCTCCCCTCTTGCCTATGGCAAGTCCCAAAGGACAGAATGTGTTACACACGCATAAACAGAACATTACTGTAGCTTTAGCTTCTGTACCTACTTTAATCTGTTACATAAATATAAGACTGGCCGAAAGAATAGGCTAAATACTTTATCAGACCAAGGTAATAATAATCACTTAGTCGATCTCTCATAATACTCCACAATACAATCAGCTTCAATGAAGATAGAAGATAGAAAGAGATAAAAATGCAGGCTTGGCTCAAACTGTTACTGTTTAACTTAAAATTTTAATCCGTTGCAGAAATAAATAACCTTAGTTCCATACAAAAGAGGGCTTTTAGTGGAAAATGATGTCATTAATGAATCACCCTCATGTCGTCCCAAGCCCGTCAGAGCTCCGTTTCCTCTTCGGGACACAGTTTAAGATATTTTAGATTTAGTCCGAGAGCTCCATTGTATATGTGTGTACGGTATACTGTCCAGAAAGGATATAAAGTCATCAGTTGTAACTTGCATGACAAATCTCAATATATGTCAGTCATTGTGCTGTCGCAACACTGTAAAAAAAAATTGCTGCCTTACATTTTTAAGTACAAACTTGTTTTTAAGTAATTTAAAATGAAATGACCTAAAAAAGAGTTGAATCTTGTATAACTTCATGTGACATCAGTGGGTTAGTTACAATGTTTTAAAGCATCGAAAATACATTTTGCTCCAAAAATAACAAAAACTACGACTTTATTTAGCATTTTATTGTCTGCGGTTCGGTTGTGGATCTGCGTTCAGTGACGCTGCTGACGTAAGACGCGGCTGACGTGTGTCTGGTGCGGCTGGGCTTCGGTTACAGTCTGAGGGAGACGCACGCTGTACAAAACAATCTTCACAAACGTGTCTAAGGATTTCCACACAGAGGAAGACTTGCATTTATTTACCCAGCCATATTTATTTGAACCCGAATACACGGACACACCAGACACACGTCAGCTGCGGCACTGAACGCGGATCCAACAGAACCGGAAGACAACACAATGCTAAATAAAGTCGTAGTTTTTGTTATTTGTGGACCAAAATGTATTTCCGATGCTTCAAAACATTGTAACTAACCCACTGATGTCACATGACTACTTTGACGATGTCTTTATTTCCTTTCTGGACAAGGACAGTATACCGTACACACATTTACAATGGAGGGACAGAAAGCTCTCGGACTAAATCTAAAATATCTTAAACTGTTCTGAAGATGAACGGAGGTCTGAGCGGGCTGGGGACGACATGAGGGTGAGTCCTTCAGTTTTGATTTTTGGGTTTCCTAACGCGCTCCTAAAGCCTACTCACTGTCGTTCGACTACAAATGTCATATTGCTCATTTATTGTTGGCTTTTTATTTGATTTATATAAAAAACTTTTATATGTAAAACCTACTGGAGATTGATTATGCTCATATTCGGTAGCTCGTTAACATGTACTCTATACAGTCAAACCAAAATGTATTCAGACACCTTCAACCTTTCTCACATTATCACGGTTTATTCGCTCTAGTTTAGAAAATGCTAATACAATATGAGCAGAACTTGAGAGTTGATATTTGGCTGGTTTTGTCCGTCCTTCTGTTAGACTCTCACACATGAATTATGTTGAATATCTGTCAGCTGTTAAATTTAATACACAATTAGATAATACCAGTTTAGCTCAACCGGTGACCAAGCAATGCTTCATGTTGTTCAGTGTGTGTAAAAAGAGCATTAGCAAATAGAGAAAAAACACTTCAACGAAACATGATCAGCTCAAAGTGTCAGCATTTTTTGGTCCCAAATTTGAATACTTGTCACTGTATGAAGAATATTTCAGTAATATGTCACAGTTTACTTATTTTGCTCTCCTCACTTAGATAAATGAACTATAGTGTCTTGAACACACTTTTGGTTTGACCGTCTATAGGGCCAAAAAAAAAAAATTGAAATAATTTCAATTGGAGAAACATAGTTTAAGGATTCATACTTGTAAAACATACTCCAATAATCTTTACTTGTAGATCAAGGTCCTCATATCAGAATGACCTAAACGAGCCAATATCTCTTCATAAATTCATCTTGACCTCTATCACTGCTTCACAAAGGTTTTGGTGTTTTGATGCACTGAGCTCTGTGTGTCTCAACTGGCTGCAAGCTGGTCTCTCTCTCTCTCTCTCTCGGTCACATGACAGCGAGGAACATCTGCAGCGGGAGCGGGGATGTCCTCTGCAGCGCTGCAGGGGTGTGAGAGGAGATGCTAGGTGTGACTCCATGCATCAGTGAAGGGTGCGTTTGTGTGACTGAATGTGCATCATACAGTCAAGACTTGCCTTTTATTAAGATCCTGAAACTGCAAATTGAAAATGCACAGCATTTAATGTTACTCCTAAAAGTGATTCACCTATATTGATTCAAAATAAATGCATGCATGCATATTTTTACGTTGGCAAAACATTTTAGTTGCAATTTTTCCCCTGGATTGACAGACAAGGTCTAGTCCCTGACTAAAATGCATGTTTGAGCTTGTAACTTGCAAATATGTCAGTCATTGTGCTGTCGCAATTGCTGCCTTACATTTTTAAGTACAAACTTGGGTAACACTTTATTTTACGACCCGCAAACAACTGTGTAAGTACACCGAAATTACGGTGTACGTTTCTGTAATTATAGTGTACTTCCGTGTAAGTATAAGGGAACAATATTTTAAGTTTGGGGTAATAAAGGGGTAACAAGCACCACTTTAATTTACAGCCCGCAGGAGTTACACTTGCCCTGTAACTACGCAGAACAAGGGGGTAACAAACGCTACTTACTATGTAGCAAAACGAAACAACACTTTTTGCACTGTAATTACAGATAAAGGTACTGTTATCAAGAAAACAAAACAACAACAAAAAATAAACAAACAAAAAAACGTTTTAATTACACAGTATATTTGCCCTGACATTTAAGTGTCATTGCAATTCAATGGGATAAGGTAAGTACTAATTACCACATGTTACGGTCTAAATTAAAATCATTGCAGAAACAAATTATTTTGACTTTTCTAGAAATCTAGTAAGAAAAGCCAATACATTTATATATATATATATATATATATATATATATATATTTAATTTTCAACCCACAGATGTCAAAATTATCCTAAACATGTTTTGCCAGAAATGTGATACATTTTATAAAAAACAGACGTACAAACTTTGCCTGGAATATATTAACAGAATAGGTACCTGTTATTTTTTTAACTAATTAAATAATTTGCTTGTACATCTGCTTGTTACCCCCTTATTACCCCAAACTTAACATATTGTTCCCTTATACCAACACTGAAGTACACCATAATTACAGAAATATACACCGTAATTTCAGTGTACTTACGAAGTTATTTGCAGGTTGTATATCTGCTTGTTACCCCTTTTATTACCCCAAACTTAACATATTGTTCCCTTATACTTACACGGAAGTACACTATAATTACAGAAACGTACACCGTAATTTCGGTGTACTTACACAGTTGTTTGCGGGTCGTAAAATAAAGTGTTACCCAAACTTGTGTTTAAGTAATTTAAAATGAAATGACATAAAAAAAAGAGTTGAATCTTGTATAACTTATTAAAAAAGTTGAAAATGTCATTTTGATAAGTTAATATCAAAACATGATGTTGTCATAACTTATGGATCATACAAATGTATACAGTGAAGATGCACACCAGTAATGCTTTTTTCTAAGGCACATTTATAAAAAGCTACTTAAATGTCCTAATTAAACTAAGGTCTAATCCTGGCTTAATCTGAGCCCTGTCTTTGAACCCAGGCCTAGGGGTTTAAGGTTAATATAAAGTAGGATCACATGAATTAACATGGAAAAATACAGTAAAAGTTCAACAGTTAACATGAACAATTCTTCTACAGCATTTATTAATATTTGTTCATATTAATTTCAAAATTGACTAATACATTATTAAAATCAAATTTGTTAACATTAGTAAATGCACTGTGAACAAACAATTACATTAACAAAGATTAATAAATACTGTAACAAATGCATTGCTCATTGTTAGTTAATGTTAACTACTGAACCTTATTGTAAAGTGTTACCGAAAAATACATCTAAAGCATTTATCTATCATAGTTAATGATCAATTACTGATGCGTTTTTAAAACCAAATGTTGTATCTGTTAATGGAGCTGAGATAATTCAAGACATGATCAGAGCAGGATGAATTGTTTCCTCAGATGAACACTAATTGGTGTCCAGTTTGGCACGGCAGTTTATGGCGCTGAACACAGTTCCCTCCTCTGGTATTGGATTGTGTTTTATGGTGTGATTCATTTCCCATCAGGCCTTCCTCCTCCCCGGCACTTCAGGCTAGAATTTATTCGGGCCGCACCGCAGGGCGGAGCGATCAATCTCCTGCATCAGTACAAGAGCTCAGCTCCACGGTAAAACGACACGCTTATAACCCTCACACTCCTTTCTTTTATGCATATATCCTTTTATCCACATGCCTGGATTTCCCTCGAGGACGCTGCACACATCTGTGCCACGACTGCTGTGCATATTCTAGAGAAAATGATCACTTCCTTTAGCCATTTTTCATTGCTTCCCTTTGAAAAATCATGATTATCTTGATGTTAGAAATGTACAAATATCATATACCTTACTTTGAAATGGAATACATTAATGTAAATGAAAGATTCAGAGTTTTTTTTTTCGATGACCACACTTGAAAACGGCCACAGGAATCATGACTCAACTACACTTGACCACATACAGTAACAAACGCTTTTACATTATTAAACAAACTGACTATAACTTGAGTTTTATGACATTGGTAGACATGTTAGAAAGAAAACAGACGTGAAATCACTGATGAAACATTTATGACTCTAAATAAAGGGGAAAACACACAACAATTCCAGTAACACTCTATTTTACAGTGTCCTTGTTACATATATTACATGTACCATAGTAATAACAGTAAATTATGCATAATTACATGTAACTAACCCTCAACCAATCCCCAATCCTACCCTAACCCTATAGTAAGTACATGCTGGCCTGTTAATATCATTCAGTACTTAAATGTATAATTACATGACAATTACAATGACAACTTATAAATAAAGTGTAAGCAAAGCTCCTTTTCGCATAGTAAAATAATTTGGTAACAATTTAAAATGGTTAATTAGTTACCATTAATTGACTACCTTAGTTAAGATCTTTTAGCATAATTTTATTAATCTTCGTTAATATTAATTTCAACATTAACTAATACGTTATTTAAATAAAAGTTGTATTTGTTAACATAATGTGAACTAACAAACAAACAGCTGTATTTTTATTAGCCTACATTAACAAAGATGAATACTGTAACAACAAATGTTGCTCATTGTTAGTTCATATATTAACTAATGTTAACTAATTCACCTTATTGTAAAGTGTTACAAGATTTGATCCCACTTTTAACACTATTAAGTGGCTTTAAGTACTATGTACTTTCATTGAAACAAATAATTTGATACAATGGACTTATTGTGTACATGCATGTCTTTACATTGTACTTATATTTTTAAAATACAGTTGTAACTAATTTATGTAATTACATCTGTAATTACACAGCTGACCCATCCCTTACACTTTAACCTACCCTTAAACCTACCGATATCACCACACCTGTCCCTAACCTTACCCAGATCACACCTCAATAGCAGCAAAAGTGTTTTACAATACAACATGAGCACAACAAGTACATTGTACTTATTTTTCAATGTAAGTACATAGCACTTAAAGCCACTTAATATAAAGTGGGACCCAATATTTTGTAATCCAAATTATTTTACTAAGTAAAAAAGGCGCTTTGGTTACACTTAGTCAGTGTATACACTTAGTCAATATTTCATATACACATATTTATTTGGTAAGCATGTAATAAGCAAGATAAAGTCTCTCAGTCTGGTTTATTTTAATGATGGCTCACTCTACTCCCTGTCTTATAACTTATACATTAAAATGACATTATGATGAAGGGTGAAATGAGAGGACATGAGCAGTTAGTAAAAGTAATATTTGACAGGAAAATGTGCTTTACAGTCATGAAACTTATAAATCAATAATGTAATGTCTTTGAAGGATCTTAATTTAGGGACTTTTCTAAGCGAATATTCCTATAGGGATTTATTTGATCATTATTTAATTGACGGGACACTTTGTTCTTGATAGTTTTTTTTTTTCTTGTGGGACTGAGATACTAAAACATACTTCTAAGTTGCCTCTTGCTTCACTTTCTTCCTTCCATGTTCTAACCATAAAAAATTATGCTTTTAGAGGCCTGATCACTTCCCCATAATGCAGCATGTCAGTGTCTGTATTTCCTTGACTCATCCCTTCTGTGAAGCTGCTGAGTCATGCGCTCGTCTTGCCGCGCACTCACATAAACTCCACAGCTCAGGCTGACAGTCCCAAAAAACACAGATTACTGAACGTACATCTAAACTGCAGTCTCTCACCAGCTCACAGTCAGCACTGATGCTATTCAGGGCTCAACATTGTGCTGTTCTGCCTTTATACATTTATACGGATATCTCTGGTGAACAGACCACTTCATTTCCTGACAGACATTTTCAGAGTCAAATCCAACTGAATGCATCAGCATTAAAAACTAAAAAAGCGTCTGGAAATATTAGTTGAGAAATTAAAGGTATAGCAGAGGATCTTTCCGAATTTTAGAGAAGACCCGCCCTCTCCATTTTTAAAAAAAAAAATGCACATGCACAAACACAACACTCTTGCTCCCGAGAGGGAACGCCTCTCTATGTTGCAAATTATAAACTAACTCAAAAACATTCATAAAACAGACAAAATGTCAAATGCCCTTCCGTGTTTTATTTACTTATTATACTGATCGATTGAGTGACCGAGGACTCGAGACATGATATGTACGACCCTTTATCACACGAAATACGTTCGGAGGAAACTATTTTGCAAATTGCAATTACGTTACATGGCAACATATAAGCAGTGCTATTACGTTGGTCCTTAACCTAATATGTCTCATTGTTAATACGTAGGTATTACTACGTTATTTTTATACATAGTTGCATATGTAATGGAGAAGTAGCTTGTTGCATTTGTGTAATAATAAACACACAAGGTTTTAGAATATGAACACACAAGGTTTTAGAATATTTCAGCATGATACCATTTACCATTTGGTCAAAAGGCTACTTTAGACAAATTGAGATGTTTACCGTGTCTATGCGGTGCATGACTTGTGCTAGGGCTAGCATTGCTAAGTAGCTTGCATGAACTTTTACTAGTGATTTTAAATGGATTTCTCCAAATAGCATTTCCTGTCTAGTGGAATCTTCGCGACTGCGGCATCAGTGAGAAGCCCAACCTGTGCTTTTAGCGCACGCCAGCGTGTGATATTCACCCAAAATCACTCTGGTCTTGTTTCTATTTTCTGCGCCCTTTCTCTTCTTATCATACACTTTGTATACATTTTTTCTCTTTCGACCCTCAGCCATTTTCAAAGGAATGGCTGAAACCGTAACTCCGACATAATACACCTGAAAGTGAAAACTACATAGGGATGAGCACGTACGACGGCCTTACGTAAACATATCACCAGAATGATTGACACTTAGGTGGACCAATAGTATAGACTACCCACCCGGAAAAAGAAAATCCTCCGCTATACCTTTAAGAAAGTATATTTCAAAAATTGAGGACCAGTCATTTTTGACGTCAAACGCTGTATGATGCATCTTGAAGTGGAGTGGCTTAATTGAATGCAAAGGCGAATAAGATTTGACACGCACAAAAGATATTGAACTGTCAAATTGTGTGGACTTTTATTGCTGCCTGCAATGGTTCAAAGAGAGGTGTCTGCAGTGCGCTGAGCATCAGAGACAGGTCCTAAGAGCGTATAGAGGGAACCTGAAAATCTGGTCGTGCTTTCCCAAGGATTTTCCATCAACTGCATGGGAATATGTGGCAATAGAGGCAACGTACACTTTGAGGGTGGAGACAGCTTTCGCCCCAACCCTTCTTGCAGAAAGGAAAGCACAGAACCGATCGAACATCTTATGGGGTCTTCTCAGTGAGAAGAACACCACTCAACGTACAGGTTTCACTTCAGAGTCTTCTGCTCTCGCAGAAGTGATGGTGTCTACGACTGCTTGTGGTAGATCACCTAGAACCTCTGCGTCCCGTCAAGGGAGTTTGGACGTTTCCAGAGGTCTGGACACGGGTGCCATAGAGTCCACCGTCCCTGAGAAAGTAGGTACTTCCTGAGAGGAATCGGCCAGGGAGGGGCTGTCTAGAGGAGCATCAGTTCTGGGAACTGTCACGGGTTTACAGGAACGAACCCAATTGCAGACAGTTTGCTGACACACAAGCTCTTACAGCACAGGCAAAGCAAAAGACTAACAACACTATACTATGACTAAGACACTAACTTCACAGGAACAAAATAACTATTACAAGAAAACTTCTTAGTTTAGACAGAACTCTAGACAAGGTACTCACAAGGATTACCGTGTGGCTGCAAACACAATCAATCGCAGTATCAACCGTAACATCAAACAATGAACCGACACAGGACAACAAACACAATGGGATTATAAAGGGGAACACTAATGACAAGGACAGGTGAAACTGACTAGACAATAATGACAAGATGAGGATAACAAGGGGGTGGGGTAATGTAACGAGACAACACAAGCACATGGCCCAAAACAGGCCATGCGCTTGTACACAAAACATGATTCTGTCATGATCCTGCCTCACGACTAGAGAAAATCAAGGACAAGAAGGGGAACAGGAACTAGGTCCAGTTTGGTCAATAAGGGGAAGGCACACTGGGGGGGTCAGGGAATAGAACAACTTGCAATGGTACGAGTCCGGAGAGGCAACAGATCTATCTGTACGGCGCCGAAGTGGTCCCAGATTAGCGGACCACCTTGGGATGGAGTCTCCACTCTCCCGGGCCACATGTTGTCATGAGGCCGGGAATGTAAGCGGCACGAAGCAATCTCAGATGCTTCTGACTCCATTGTAGGAGATGGCGGGCGAGTTTGCGACATGCAACGGAAGCCTAGACCATCTTGATGGTTGATGTATGCAGTGGTTGCAGTGCTGTCCGTATGGACCAGTACATGCTTGCCGAGCAACGGCTTTCTGAGGTGGCTCAGAGCAACGTGTACTGCTAGCAACTGCTAGATCCCCGCTACTGCATGCCCGTTGTACTTGGTCCCGCTCACGTCTGCACATCGATAATCGTTTCGACCAAACCCTGCCAGAGAGCACTTCAGGGGATCGAGAACGAATCTCGAATAATACCTGAAATAAGTCTTGAGAGGCTGGTTCTCTTAGTAGAATTTTTCAAAGCATGGCAAGACCTGCCAAAAATTTCTCCTAGGGTTCCACGCACAATAGAGAAGGGTTTCAGGCTGCAGTTCGATTCCGCCCACTGAAATTCAGCAGGGTGGTGTGTACTGCAGAAGACCCAGTGCAGGGTCGGGTATTGGAACAGTAAGTAAACTCCCTGCTGGTAAAGGAGGCCATAGAGCCTGTTCCTCCGCCGGACAGGGATTCCGGATTCTACATCCACTACTTCATAGTTACCAGGATGGATGGGGGGTTGCGCCAATTCTAAGGCACTTGAATCATCTCTGAGGAGATTCAGGTTCAAGATGCTCTCTATTCCCATCATTGTGAGTCAGATCAAATTTGAGGATTGGTTTGTCACGATATATCTGAGTGACGAATACTTCCACATATCAATCCTTGCATCTCACAGGAAGTTCCTGAGTTTTGCTTCCGGGGGCTTCCAATATTGGGTTCTACCATTCGGCCTAGCTCTCTCCCATCGCATGTTTACCAAATGCATGGATGCAGCTCTAGCTCCGCTGTGGCTTCAGGGTATCAGGGTGCTAAATTATATAGATGACTGGCTTATTATGGCCCAGTCACAAGATTTGGCAGTTTGGCATCAAGATGTCCTTGCCCACATCCTTTCCCACATCCAGAGCCTGGGGTTGCGACTCAACACGTGCTGACAACAGCCCAGAGAACAACGTTCCTTGGAGTGGTGTGGGACTCGGTCACGATGCAGGCACAATTGTCTCCTGCACGGATTGAATCCATCTTGGCCACGGTGACCAGGAAAAAGCTAAGTCAAGCCATCACTGTAAAACATTTTCAGAGAGGGTTAGGACTCATGGCGGCAGCGTTCAATGCCATTCCATTCGGCCTGCTGCAAATGAGGGCCCTGTATTGGTGGTTAAAAACCAAGGGGTTTTTACCGTGTGGGAACCGTTCAGCATGATCAGGGTTATGGGCAGATGCCTTTGTTCCCTATCTATATGGAAAAAAAATTGGTTTCTGTCCCAAGGCCCTGTGCTGAGACCGTCATGTTGCCTGAAAGCTGTTTCGACAGATACCTCCCTCACAGGCTAGGGCATGGTCATGGATGGCAGGACTCTGAGGAGCTTCCTCCCAGACCTCAGGGGTCACCACGCATGTGTCGGTGGTCTCCTACTTGATTCATCAGGGGGTTCTGATACCTTAAATTAGATGTTTATCTCTGTAAAGCTGCTTTGAAACAATATACACTGTTAAAAGCGCTATATAAATGAGATTGTCTATCCAGATTGGGACATCAGACCCTCCTGTGGTCCCAGAGGAAACTCTTATCTCTCAGAGCAATGCACCTCCCAGGGGACCAGAATCAGAGAGCAGACATCCTTTCAAAGCAGGGGCTGAGGAGACTTCACACCAAGGTGGTGAAGTCGGTATGTGAGAGGTTCGGCCCAATAGATATGGGATTTGTTCACGTCTCGAGGGACATCCCACTATCCAGTGTGATTTTGTCTCACCCATCCAGTCCCATTGGGGTTGGATACCATGGTACAGACATGGTCTTCGCTCTGCTCTTAGGTGTTCTGGAGAGGGTCAGTTGAGACGGGATCAGCCTAGACGGGATCAGCCTACTTCTAGTAGCCCGTGCTGGCCGGCCCGAGTATGGTTTTCAGACATCATAGCACCCCTGTCAGGCCAGACTTGGCAGATCCTTCTGAGGAGTGACCTGCTTCCACAGGCCGGGGGCTCAATATTCACCCTCAACCAGACCTGTGAAAACTTTGGGGCTGGCCCCTGAGGGGGTTAAGTACCTAGAGGCTGGCCTGTCGGCTGGAGTGGTTGAGACCATACTCAGTTCCAGAGCTCCATCCACGAAGAGATTGAACAGCCTAAAATGGAATGTGTTTCGACTTGGTGTAGAGAGCATGTGGTGGACCCTGTTAACTGCCTAGTTGGCTTCAGTGCTGGAGCTGCTCCAATATCGCTTCTCAGCTGGTCTTAGCCTGTCCACACTCAAGGTGTACGTGGCTGCCATTGTGGATTTCCTCGCTCCTCTGGGTGATGGGTCTCTGGGGAGACATCAGCTGGTCTTACATTTCCCCCATGGGGCTCAGAGGATGTGACCTGAAGTCCGCAGAGGCCAAGAACCTTTCCCTAAAGCTATAGCTTTTTTATTAGCTATTACTTCACTTAGGAGAGTAAGAGACCTTCAGGTGCTCTCTATACTCATTCCACAAAGTGTCGTAACTGACGCAATGTCCCCTTCTCTTCTCAGAGAACGGGGGTCACAGTCATAACCAGAGACATTTTCATAGCTTAATGAGATTGTTAGCCAAATGTTCAGAGAACAATTTTTTTGTTAGCTGGGATTAAAAGGTTTAATAATTTATGGTCAGGAGTCTGTTTAAATCATTAACCAGATATAAGCAGTAATAATAGTAATGCTTCACTCAGCAAAACAGCACTAATAAGAAAATAATTCATATCATCAGTTAAGAATATTTTGATGTAATCAAAACACAGCTGTGTTTAGGCTTCATATTTACTGTAGCTAAATGAACTGCACACCAAGCCTCAGATAGACGTCATTCGGAGGATACGCAATGATGCAGAGATGTGAATTGCTGCCATCCACACGTGTTTGGTCTGCAGCACAGGCTCCTGTTGAGATCTGCTCATCTGGGCCCTCAGCGGGGGTCTGGCAGCCATCTCTACTGCAGACGAGAACTGAGAGGGGGAGAGGAAACACACCAATCACTACATCACATGCAGGAAGAAGGGCAGAGAAAAAGAGCTGAAGAGTTGAACTTATACAACTGGATGAATCCTCAAATCACAAGTCTTGTTGAGGAGAGATAATAAAACAGGTAAGAAATCCCACAGACTCCTGTGGGATCACAATCTCTTCTCCTCTCCAGTTGCCGCTCGTATCAAATTCAGTGATGTGACGTTTGCCTACAGAACAACCACCGGCTCTGCCTTTCACCTAAACTCATTACTTCAGACTTACGTGCCATCCAGAAACTTGCGCTGTGTAAGTGAACATCATCTTGTTTTACCATCTCAAAGAGGCACAGAAACACTTTCATGGACCTTCACCTTGACTGTTCCCTGCTGGTGGAATGACCTTAACTCAACCAGAGCTGCTGAATCCATAGCCATTTTCAAGAAACGTCTGAAGACTCATCTTTTTCGGCAACACTTGATCCATTAATACTAACGCTGTCTCTTCTGTTCTATATCTATTTATATAAAAAATAAAGAAAGAAAAATGTACTGCATTAGATTAAAATGGCAAGGGTTATAGCACTTGCATATTGTTGTTCTATTGTTAGTTTAACAGCTTATATAGTTCCAATTTTTAAGTTGCTTTGGAGAAAAACAACTGCTAAATGAATAAATTTATATGTAAGCAGACTGATCTCATGAAGTACCGTGTGTATGACACGCCAATTCGTATTTCCATTTTTGGCGTGCTATCAAGACGCATAAACGCTTTTCAGCGTGTTTATGAACGCCGTTGACTTAACGTTATATAAATATATGACTTACCTCAACCCCGTCCCTAAACCTAACCGTCACTTGGGGTTAATGGCATTTATGACTGTTCCCTTACCATCCTAGGTAAAAAAAGGTCGCTCCCCAGATGTAGATCTACATTTTGCTTCGTTTCGCGCGGATATTTGACGGCGTGTACAGACACGCGGAATCACTCGGACGTTAATGGCGTAGACATACACGCGGATAGCTCAAAATGCGTAGAGATAACACGCCACTTGACTTGAAAGTGGTGTGTATGTTTACGCAAAAGTCATGATGTCATGTTGATGTAAGGTAAATGTGAGAAATGTCTGCAAACAATGGAAGTCAACGGACACCAAAACATTTGGTTACCAACATTTTTCAAAATATAATTGGAAGAATTTTCATTTTTGGTGAACTATCCCTTTAAGGGTGAACTATTTTTCACTTGAACCAGTAATTGACCCCTTAGCAACCATTCAAAACACGTTAGCAACCATATAATAATACCCTGGCAACTTTTGCACAAACTAACAAAGTGAAACATCCGTGTCAGTTAATTTTTACATTGCTCTAATCAAAAATCATGGTTTCTGGTTTAAACCTGTTTTGTTTGTCTAAAAGAAAATACCAGGTTTTAAAAAGACATCAAAATAAACATCAAAGTATTTCCAAGTTGTCAATTTATAGCAAGTAAACTAAATTAAACATTGACCAACAATATGTTTTTAGTTTAATCTTAATTGAAATTTTGACTTGGATATTAGAGCTAATACAGCTATATTTATTAGGTATGGTCTTTATAATAAATACAATTTTCACTTTTCTTTCTATCAATGTTTTTGTCTTTAGGAAAATATGTATGGGTGACACTTTACAGTAAGGTCCCATTAGTTTTATTTAGTTAACGTATAATAAAATTAATAAACAGTGTGCAATAGCTAAATTTGTTACAGAACTTAATTAATATTTGTTAACATTAGTTCATAAAAATACAACTGTTCATTATAGTTCAAGTCAGCTCAGGTCCGTTTAAATTCAGATTTTAATAATGCATTGGTAAAGGCTGAAATTAACATGAACTAAAGTTAATATATGATTTACAAGTATGTTTACTAATGTAGTTAAATAATGTTGACAAATGAAACCTTATTGTGAAGTGTTTCCAAACTAGTGTAGATGAATATTAAATCAAAATAACTTGAGGAAAAAACGAATACATTTGGCTGTAAATGTAAATATGTGTTTTTTATGTTGGTCCAAATGCATATATATATATATAAACACCACATTGTCTTGTAAAGGTGAGTTATATTTCATCTCTATGCAGGTGCTCTCTCTTGGGGTTTTAAATGTTGAATGTCGTTTTTTTACTGTAACTGAAAACCGGCGGGTCTCTCGTCTTAGTTCTGCTTCCTCTTCGACCCAGGGTTTTCCTCATCACTGGATTTCCCAGAACCAGCTGCTGCTCTTTGTTGGCCGGGATCCGTATTTTAATGGTTTGAAGAATCATGCTCCATTTATTCTATCCCAATTATAACTGAAGCTTTAGTGAGCAGAGTGCATGATGGAGCTTTGTTTAAGCCACAGCAATGCTGACACACACACACTCTCTCTCTGTCTGGTTTACCTGCAGATTGGCTGCTTAAATCAATAGAGTTTATGAGGCCTGGCTCTTCCATTCATCATGAGGGTGATTGGGATCACAATAAAGTGAACTGTAGTGCGGTTTATCAAAAGTACCCCTACTCAGACAGTATGCAATTTTGGATAAAGTGAGAGTGTCTGTGATTACAGCTGGGATTTCCCTCATCAGCGAGCAGGGAGCTGGAATTGAAACCAGAGTGAGTACAGAAGGCATCGAGAATCCGCTCCAGTAACACACCAATCATTTCCTGCCAACATGCAAAGCTTTGGCTCCTTTTTGAACTTGCCAGTATTGCACACACAACTATGATGTAGTCCTGCATATTAGCACACTGTGATTATCTAATGTGCTGAGATTCAGAATCACAACACTCTTGAAAACTATTTATATTTAAATTAACTGTTGTTTTTTTCCAAGTCAAAAAATATTATTATTCGTCACTGAAGCAACCTATAGAGGGTATGCGTGTGAGGCCGGAGTTGCTGCAGTTCCTCACAGCGAGTGGCAAAAAGACTGAGAGCGGCTGTATATGTTTTCAGAGTGAATACCGCGAAAAACAAACACAACACATATAAAGTGGGAAAGAGCTTTGCGATAGACTGTACAACTAGATTTGACAAAAAAAATCGGGGGTATATTTTTACAGACTGCTATAGAAAGAGGAGCAAATGGATCGAAACAACTGGACTCCAGTCAGCGAAAGCTGGATTTGCAGTTTTCATTTTGTGTCAATATGCTGAATTTAGCTGTAAAACCATACACATATATTTTGTATTGTTATATATATTAACAACTCATCAATTAAATATCTACCATTGCATATTCTGCATTATTGGATGTTTTTTAATAAACACTGACCAAAAAAAACTCTAAAGTTTTAGGGCTGGACGATATGATGATATAGGCTATATATAACACTGATATAAGTGATCACCCGGATTTAGACCTGCCTATATTGTATTTATATAAAGCGTTCACAGGCAAATTTGCTTTATGTTTAGGTCTATATTGCTTTTATTTCCCCGGTGTCGAAATCAGGCAAACATAAATGTCAGGCAACACGATTCCTGCTGCATGTCAATATCCATGGATCACTGGATCTTTATTGAGTTGTAAGGAACACTATATTGAGTCCAACATTTAGTTTAAATTGATAAAATTGTTCGTTTCAAGGGCCGGTAATATTTTAATAAGATCCTCTTCCTACATCAGAAGGAAAGCGAAATCTGATTGGCTTATTTTTTTTTACATGCTTGCAGAGAAACACTTAAAGGTGCCATATAACATCATAAATCAAATCCTACTCCATATTCCATAACAGATGGGGGCAGTATACCTCCAAAAAATGACTTGTGCTCCTACCATCGCGCATGTTATTCAAATCATTTGACATGATAGTAAAAGGTTGGAAGACCGCAGTTTCACGTGGAACATTTGGAGATTTTTAGAGATCAGAGACTCAATGAACTAAACACTAGAGTGAACTAAACTAAACACTATGAATCTCAACACTAAATGATGAAGACCGCCTCATAGATCTCAAAAACAAGCTGGTGCATTTCGACGGTATGGGAAAATAAAAGCTTGGGCAATTATTTGAAGTTTATGGTATTCGTTTTGTTCATATTACACTTTTATTGTTAGTGAATTAATTTGACAGACAGCATTCGCTGATGTTGATCAAGCTAGCGCCGTGAATTCACCGTGAGACACACGCAATTGACACTTAGCAAGCAGGTTAGTTAAGCTCTCAGATTCTGTCAATTATATTACGCAATTCAAAGAATAAATACCGTTTTGGCGCTTGTACATGTTACACTACAGATCCCTAGCGCACGTGAACCGATCGTCTCTACTAGCTTGAAAAAGAACACGAACACTGGTGAAAGATACAGTATGCTACAACTTACCAAAATGTATTCCTCATGCATAATGTCGACCAATCATTTTTTGAACTCTTCCCTGAACTGAAATGTAGTAATTGGCTGTATTTCCACACGACTGACATCAGGTTCAAGTACACACAAGCCGGCCGGCGCGAGCGCGACTCACTCGTCTATTGCAGTTTGGCTGGTGCTAACGTTGCCCGTCCGCATACCGCCTCCCATGGCCGGAACTGGTATTACGATACCTGCCGGGCCGGGGCTAGTAATTTAGCATGCTTATTCAGGTTAATATCTCGGCAGCACTATAACTTGTCAGTTTTTTAATGACATCTTTGCACTTATTTCTTCTCATTCTTTTGATGCGTGTAGCTCATTTTTCGTATATTGTTACCTCAATTATTACATATGCCACCTTTAAAACAAAGTTACTGGGTTTCACTTTTCACGTTTTCTGGGTTGCCATATGGTTTTAAAGCACGTATAATTATAGCACCTGACTATATAGCACTTATATCATGAAAATTTGAGTTTTTCTGTGTTTGTCACCTTTAATGTAAAAATTGTAGATTACCATTACTTTTTAGTGTATTTTCTCGCCAAAATGCTATTGGTAGGTTCTCAACTGTGAATCAGTTTCTGGTAAGTCATTCGTTTTTGCATTTGGGATCAAACATGCTTGATGTCGTTCTGTAAGTGGGATTTCTTGGTGAAATGAGAACAGACGTGCGTCAAGATGTTCAGCAAGGGATTCCCTGGAGTGCAGAGACAAACGGTGATTATGCATTTTTAATTATATAGTTAATCAGTGTGGGGCTCCAGCAGTGCAGCAGGGAGATTCTGGCAGCGAGCTGGAGGTGGAGGGCAAACGCAGGCCTGAGGGATCTCGACGACACTGGCAACCTTCCAGCGGCTCAGTTCACTCAAATTCACCGTGTCTCATGTTCACAGAGCGGCTCTGTGCCTCTGAGAGTAGTTATAGTAGTGTGTATGCATGAGTGGATCTGAAAAAACTCTTGTGTACTTAGAAGAGGGTCCAGCTTTAACGAAACTTTATGGCTTTAACTTGTTTTACAAGCACAATTCATTCCTAAAATCCTGCTCATTAAAATGCTCATAAAATTCTTATTACAAGTAATTAAAAAAATCCTAAAATGAGTACTTAGCTTAAAAGGAAATAATTAATGCTTTTCTGACCCATAAGAACAAGATTTAGATCTGAAAAATAATCTTGTCCAGATAATCAAAGCACTACCTGACAGGATTAGGGTTAAGGTTAGGAACATCAGGATTAGTGTTAAGACTAGATGTATTTATCCAACGTCCTCATAATCCGATCCGACTCGTCGCATTTCATTCAAAAGATTTTCTCCTCCGCTTTAAGGTTAAGAGGTGCATTGTTTTCCATGTTCATAGAGTAATATATATGCTATAATCTGTGTGTTTACACAGCTTTTTTAAAGGAGCTGTATGTAAGAAATTTATTTCAAATAATCATAAATTGGCCCTGATATGTCACTAGACATTAAGAAATCATGTTCATTTCAAATACGTGTATCACTGACAACAGTAGTCTGGCCAGGATATTGTCATTTAAAAAGTGAAGTTGCAGCCCTCAACTGTCATGTTGTGTTTTGGTCTGATGGTCCACCCTCCACCTATCTAGCAATCATGATGTCAGTAGTGTTGCAGCATCCGGGTTGCCAGCTCTGAGTTACCACAGCTGCAGATACAAACGTATGGGATAAAAAATGTTGGATCCTGCAGCCTATCTGGCAACCTCGAGTCAGGGGGGAGGGGATACACCGCTCTACAGTAATTTGAAACTGATTGCAGTACCAGTTTTGGCCACAATCTTACATACTCCTTTAACAATGGCAGGTGCCAGTGTTTGCATGCGGATAGTTTCTATCCACAAGTTTCCTACGCCCCACGAGGCCTTGCGTCAAAAGTGGGCGCGACTTCCGGTTGGAAGTAAACAAAGCGCGATTTGACATGCTTGACACTCGTTCATTCAACAGTTGACAGTCATTCAAGTTATAGCGATCCAAACTAGCTAACGATGTGGGAACACAACCTCAACGAAATTAAAAAGGGTGAAATAACAGTACCTTTACCCTCCGCAGTAGCTGATTGGGAGTATTATAATAACATTATTCATAATCAATACTCATCAAGGCATGGTGACAGACAGTTGTGCGAGCTGACAAACAATTAAAATAAAAAATACACACTTAGTCATTGTGCTTTGGTCGGAGTTTATTCAAAATTATAAATGAATGTGCTGCTTGAATACATTAACTGGCACATTGGTATTCTGTCAACACAGGCTTTGATCCTGAGTTTAGCTGTAACATCAGTAGCGAACAGCCAATCACATGCTGAGAGAGTTTATAGAATATTAATAATCTAAACTAATGTACACAGGAAGATTCGTCGTCTTTTGGGAGGTGATGGAAACTACAGTCGTTGGCAGGATCACTTTCGTTGGAGAACTGAGATATCAAAACAGAAAATTTCGACCCGAAAAAAAAAAAAACGACAGACCCTTTCGTTTTTTTTTTTCGGGTTGAAATTTTGAGTTTCGATATCTCAGCTCTGGAAGGGTCTAGAGCCTCCACTTTTGCACTCAGGTCTAAGTCTCATGGCCCTCTATCAGAATCCAGAGTTTTGTGAAGATTGGGGAAACTTAATTTCTCGCCCGAAAAAAAACCGAAAGGGGTACCACTGTCGTTTTCTTTTGGGTCGAAATTTTGAATTTCGATATCTCAGCTCTGGAAGGGTCTAGAGCCTCCATTTTTGCACTCAGGTCTAAGTCTCATGGCCCTCGATCAGCATCCAGAGTTTTGAGAAGATTGGGGAAACTTAATTTTTCGTCCCCCCCAAAAAAACGTAACGGGTAACACTGTCGTTTTTTTTTTCTGGTCGAAATTTTGATTTTCAATATCTCAGCTCTGGAAAGGTCTAGAGCCTACATTCTTGCGCTCAGGTCTAAGTCTTATGGTCCTCTATCAGAATCCAGAGTTTTGAGAAGATTGGGGAAACTTAATTTTTCACCCAAAAAAAAAAAAAAAAAAACGTAAGGGATACCACTGTCCTTTTTTTTTCGGGTCGAAATTTTGAGTTTCGATATCTCAGCTCTGAAAGGGTCTAGAGCCTCCATTTTTGCACTCAGGTCTAAGTCTCATGGCCCTCTATCAGAATCCAGAGTTTTGTGAAGATTGGGGATACTTAATTTTTCACCCAAAAAAAAAACAAAACGTAAGGGGTACTACTGTCGTTTTTTTTTTTCGGGTCGAAATTTTGAGTTTCGATATCTCAGCTCTGAAAGGGTCTAGAGCCTCCATTTTTGCACTCAGGTCTAAGTCTCATGGCCCTCTATCAGAATCCAGAGTTTTGTGAAGATTGGGGATACTTAATTTTTCACCCAAAAAAAAAAAACGTAAGGGGTACCACTGTCGTTTTTTTTTCGGGTCGAAATTTTGAGTTTCAATATCTCAGCTCTGGAAGGGTCTAGAGCCTCCATTTTTGCACTCAGGTCTAAGTCTCAGGGCCCTCTATCAGAATCCAGAGTTTTGTAAAGATTGGGGATACTTAATTTTTCACCCAAAAAAAACAAAACGTAAGGGGTACCACTGTCGTTTTTTTTTTTCGGGTCGAAATTTTGAGTTTCGATATCTCAGCTCTGGAAGGGTCTAGAGCCTCCATTTTTGCACTCAGGTCTAAGTCTCATGGCCCTCTATCAGAATCCAGAGTTTTGTGAAGATTGGGGAAACTTAATTTTTCACCCAAAAAAAAAAAACGTAAGGGGTACCACTGTCGTTTTTTTTTCGGGTCGAAATTTTGAGTTTCGATATCTCAGCTCTGGAAGGGTCTAGAGCGTCCATTTTGGCACTCAGGTCTAAGTCTCATGGCCCTCTATCAGAATCCAGAGTTTTGTGAAGATTGGGGATACTTAATTTTTCACCCAAAAAAAAAAACGTAAGGGGTACCACTGTCGTTTTTTTTTTCGGGTCAAAATTTTGAGTTTCGATATCTCAGCTCTTGAAGGGTCTAGAGCCTCCATTTTTGCACTCAGGTCTAAGTCTCATGGCCCTCTATCAGAATCCAGAGTTTTGTGAAGATTGGGGATACTTAATTTTTCACCCAAAAAAAAAAACGTAAGGGGTACCACTGTCGTTTTTTTTTCGGGTCGAAATTTTGAGTTTCAATATCTCAGCTCTGGAAGGGTCTAGAGCCTCCATTTTTGCACTCAGGTCTAAGTCTCAGGGCCCTCTATCAGAATCCAGAGTTTTGTGAAGATTGGGGATACTTAATTTTTCACCCAAAAAAAAAAACGTAAGGGGTACCACTGTCGTTTTTTTTTTTCGGGTCAAAATTTTGAGTTTCGATATCTCAGCTCTGGAAGGGTCTAGAGCCTCCATTTTTGCACTCAGGTCTAAGTCTCATGGCCCTCTATCAGAATCCAGAGTTTTGTGAAGATTGGGGATACTTAATTTTTCACCCAAAAAAAAAAACGTAAGGGGTACCACTGTCGGTTTTTTTTCGGGTCGAAATTTTGAGTTTCAATATCTCAGCTCTGGAAGGGTCTAGAGCCTCCATTTTTGCACTCAGGTCTAAGTCTCAGGGCCCTCTATCAGAATACAGAGTTTTGTGAAGATTGGGGATACTTAATTTTTCACCCAAAAAAAACAAAACGTAAGGGGTACCACTGTCGTTTTTTTTTTTTCGGGTCGAAATTTTGAGTTTCGATATCTCAGCTCTGGAAGGGTCTAGAGCCTCCGTTTTTGCACTCAGGTCTAAGTCTCATGGCCCTCTATCAGAATCCAGAGTTTTGTGAAGATTGGGGAAACTTAATTTTTCACCCAAAAAAAAAAAACGTAAGGGGTACCACTGTCGTTTTTTTTTCGGGTCGAAATTTTGAGTTTCGATATCTCAGCTCTGGAAGGGTCTAGAGCGTCCATTTTGGCACTCAGGTCTAAGTCTCATGGCCCTCTATCAGAATCCAGAGTTTTGTGAAGATTGGGGATACTTAATTTTTCACCCAAAAAAAAAACGTAAGGGGTACCACTGTCGTTTTTTTTTCGGGTCGAAATTTTGAGTTTCGATATCTCAGCTCTGGAAGGGTCAAGAGCCTCGATTTTTGCACTCAGGTCTAAGTCTCATGGCCCTCTATCAGAATCCAGAGTTTTGTGAAGATTGGGGAAACTTAATTTTTCACCCAAAAAAAAAAAACGTAAGGGGTACCACTGTCGTTTTTTTTTTTCGGGTCAAAATTTTGAGTTTCGATATCTCAGCTCTGGAAGGGTCTAGAGCCTCCATTTTTGCACTCAGGTCTAAGTCTCATGGCCCTCTATCAGAATCCAGAGTTTTGTAAAGATTGGGGAAACTTAATTTTTCACCCCCCAAAAAAAAACGTAAGGGGTACCACTGTCGTTTTTTTTTTCGGGTCTAAATTTTGAGTTTTGATATCTCAGCTCTGGAAGGGTCTAGAGCCTCCATTTTTGCACTCAGGTCTAAGTCTCATGGCCCTCTATCAGAATCCAGAGTTTTGTGAAGATTGGGGAAACTTAATTTTTCACCCAAAAAAAAAACCGTAAGGGGTACCACTGTCGTTTTTTTTTCGGGTCAAAATTTTGAGTTTCGATATCTCAGCTCTGGAAGGGTCTAGAGCCTCCATTTTTGCACTCAGGTCTAAGTCTCATGGCCCTCTATCACAATCCAGAGTTTTGTGAAGATTGGGGATACTTAATTTTTCACCCAAAAAAAAAAAAACGTAAGGGGTACCACTGTCGTTTTTTTTTTCGGGTCGAAATTTTGAGTTTCGATATCTCAGCTCTGGAAGGGTCTAGAGCCTCCATTTTTGCACTCAGGTCTAAGTCTCATGGCCCTCTATCAGAATCCAGAGTTTTGTGAAGATTGGGGAAACTTAATTTTTCACCCAAAAAAAAAAACGTAAGGGGTACCACTGTCGTTTTTTTTTTTCGGGTCAAAATTTTGAGTTTCGATATCTCAGCTCTGGAAGGGTCTAGAGCCTTCATTGTTGCACTCAGGTCTAAGTCTCATGGCCCTCTATCAGAATCCAGAGTTTTGTGAAGATTGGGGATACTTAATTTTTCACCCAAAAAAAAAACTTAAGGGGTACCACTGTCGTTTTTTTTCGGGTCGAAATTTTGAGTTTCAATATCTCAGCTCTGGAAGGGTCTAGAGCCTCCATTTTTGCACTCAGGTCTAAGTCTCATGGCCCTCTATCAGAATCCAGAGTTTTGTGAAGATTGGGGATACTTAATTTTTCACCCAAAAAAAAAAAAAACGAAAGGGGTACCACTGTCGTTTTTTTTCGGGTCGAAATTTTGAGTTTCAATATCTCAGCTCTGGAAGGGTCTAGAGCCTCCATTTTTGCACTCAGGTCTAAGTCACCCAAAAAAAAAAAACGTAAGGGGTACCACTGTCGTTTTTTTTTTCGGGTCAAAATTTTGAGTTTCGATATCTCAGCTCTGGAAGGGTCTAGAGCCTCCATTTTTGCACTCAGGTCTAAGTCTCATGGCCCTCTATCAGAATCCAGAGTTTTGTGAAGATTGGGGAAACTTAATTTTTCACCCAAAAAAAAAAACGTAAGGGGTACCACTGTCGTTTTTTTTTCGGGTCGAAATTTTGAGTTTCAATATCTCAGCTCTGGAAGGGTCTAGAGCCTCCATTTTTGCACTCAGGTCTAAGTCACCCAAAAAAAAAAAAAAAAAACGTAAGGGGTACCACTGTCGGTTTTTTTTTCGGGTCAAAATTTTGAGTTTCGATATCTCAGCTCTGGAAGGGTCTAGAGCCTCCATTTTTGCACTCAGGTCTAAGTCTCACGGCCCTCTATCAGAATCCAGAGTTTTGTGAAGATTGGGGAAACTTAATTTTTCACCCAAAAAAAAAAACGTAAGGGGTACCACTGTCGTTTTTTTTTCGGGTCGAAATTTTGAGTTTCAATATCTCAGCTCTGGAAGGGTCTAGAGCCTCCATTTTTGCACTCAGGTCTAAGTCACCCAAAAAAAAAAAACGTAAGGGGTACCACTGTCGGTTTTTTTTTCGGGTCAAAATTTTGAGTTTCGATATCTCAGCTCTGGAAGGGTCTAGAGCCTCCATTTTTGCACTCAGGTCTAAGTCTCACGGCCCTCTATCAGAATCCAGAGTTTTGTGAAGATTGGGGAAACTTAATTTTTCACCCAAAAAAAAAACGTAAGGGGTACCACTGTCGTTTTTTTTTTCGGGTCAAAATTTTGAGTTTCGATATCTCAGCTCTGGAAGGGTCTAGAGCCTCCATTTTTGCACTCAGGTCTAAGTCTCATGGCCCTCTATCAGAATCCAGAGTTTTGTGAAGATTGGGGATACTTAATTTTTCACCCAAAAAAAAAAACGTAAGGGGTACCACTGTCGTTTTTTTTTTCGGGTCGAAATTTTGAGTTTCAATATCTCAGCTCTGGAAGGGTCTAGAGCCTCCATTTTTGCACTCAGGTCTAAGTCTCATGGCCCTCTATCAGAATCCAGAGTTTTTTGAAGATTGGGGAAACTTAATTTTTCACCCAAAAAAAAAACGTAAGGGGTACCACTGTCGTTTTTTTTTTCGGGTCAAAATTTTGAGTTTCGATATCTCAGCTCTGGAAGGGTCTAGAGCCTCCATTTTTGCACTCAGGTCTAAGTCTCATGGCCCTCTATCAGAATCCAGAGTTTTGTGAAGATTGGGGAAACTTAATTTTTCACCCCAAAAAAAAACGTAAGGGGTACCACTGTCGTTTTTTTTTCGGGTCAAAATTTTGAGTTTCGATATCTCAGCTCTGGAAGGGTCTAGAGCCTCCATTTTTGCACTTAGGTCTAAGTCTCATGGCCCTCTATCAGAATCCAGAGTTTTGTGAAGATTGGGAAAACTTAATTTTTCACCCAAAAAAAAAAACATATGGGGTAACTCTGTCGTTTTTTTTTTCGGGTCAAAATTTTGAGTTTCAATATCTCAGCTCTGGAAGGGTCTAGAGCCTCCATTTTTGCACTCAGTCTAAGTCTCATGGCCCTCTATCAGAATCCAGAGTTTTGTGAAGATTGGGGATACTTAATTTTTCACCCAAAAAAAAAAAACGTAAGGGGTACCACTGTCGTTTTTTTTTCGGGTCGAAATTTTGAGTTTCAATATCTCAGCTCTGGAAGGGTCTAGAGCCTCCATTTTTGCACTCAGGTCTAATTCTCATGGCCCTCTATCAGAATCCAGAGTTTTGTGAAGATTGGGGAAACTTAATTTTTCACCCCAAAAAAAAACGTAAGGGGTACCACTGTCGTTTTTTTTTCGGGTCAAAATTTTGAGTTTCGATATCTCAGCTCTGGAAGGGTCTAGAGCCTCCATTGTTGCACTCAGGTCTAAGTCTCATGGCCCTCTATCAGAATCCAGAGTTTTGTGAAGATTGGGGATACTTAATTTTTCACCCGAAAAAAAAAAACGTAAGGGGTACCACTGTCGTTTTTTTTTTTTCGGGTTGAAATTTTGAGTTTCAATATCTCAGCTCTGGAAGGGTCTAGAACCTCCATTTTTGCACTCAGGTCTAAGTCTCATGGCCCTCTATCAGAATCCAGAGTTTTGTGAAGATTGGGGATACTTAATTTTTCACCCAAAAAAAAAAACGTAAGGGGTACCACTGTCGTTTTTTTTTTCGGGTCAAAATTTTGAGTTTCGATATTTCAGCTCTGGAAGGGTCTAGAGCCTCCATTTTTGCACTCAGGTCTAAGTCTCATGGGCCTCTATCAGAATCCAGAGTTTTGTGAAGATTGGGGATACTTAATTTTTCACCCAAAAAAAAAAAACGTAAGGGGTACCACTGTCGTTTTTTTTTCGGGTTGAAATTTTGAGTTTCAATATCTCAGCTCTGGAAGGGTCTAGAGCCTCCATTTTTGCACTCAGGTCTAAGTCTCATGGCCCTATATCAGAATCCAGAGTTTTGTGAAGATTGGGGATACTTAATTTTTCACCCAAAAAAAAAAAACGTAAGGGGTACCACTGTCGTTTTTTTTTCGGGTCGAAATTTTGAGTTTCAATATCTCAGCTCTGGAAGGGTCTAGAGCCTCCATTTTTGCACTCAGGTCTAAGTTTCATGGCCCTCTATCAGAATCCAGAGTTTTGTGAAGATTGGGGATACTTAATTTTTCACCAAAAAAAAAAAACGTAAGGGGTACCACTGTCGTTTTTTTTTCGGGTCAAAATTTTGAGTTTCGATACCTCAGCTCTGGAAGGGTCTAGAGCCTCCATTGTTGCACTCAGGTCTAAGTCTCATGGCCCTCTATCAGAATCCAGAGTTTTGTGAAAATTGGGGATACTTAATTTTTCACCCAAAAAAAAAAAAACGTAAGGGGTACCACTGTCGTTTTTTTTTCGGGTCGAAATTTTGAGTTTCAATATCTCAGCTCTGGAAGGGTCTAGAGCCTCCATTTTTGCACTCAGGTCTAAGTCTCATGGCCCTCTATCAGAATCCTGAGTTTTGTGAAGATTGGGGATACTTAATTTTTCACCCAAAAAAAAAAAACGTAAGGGGTACCACTGTCGTTTTTTTTTCGGGTCGAAATTTTGAGTTTCGATATCTCAGCTCTGGAAGGGTCAAGAGCCTCCATTTTTGCACAAAGGTCTAAGTCTCATGGTCCTCTATCAGAATCCAGAGTTTTGAGAAGATTGGGGAAACTTAATTTTTCACCCAAAAAAAAAAAACGTAAGGGGTACCACTGTGGTTTTTTTTTCGGGTCAAAATTTTGAGTTTCGATATCTCAGCTCTGGAAGGGTCTAGAGCCTCCATTTTTGCACTCAGGTCTAAGTCTCATGGCCCTCTATCAGAATCCAGAGTTTTGTGAAGATTGGGGAAACTTAATTTTTCACCCAAAAAAAAAAAACGTAAGGGGTACCACTGTCGTTTTTTTTTCGGGTCAAAATTTTGAGTTTCGATATCTCAGCTCTGGAAGGGTCTAGAGCCTCCATTTTTGCACTCAGGTCTAAGTCTCATGGCCCTCTATCAGAATCCAGAGTTTTGTGAAGATTGGGGATACTTAATTTTTCACCCAAAAAAATAAAAACGTAAGGGGTACCACTGTCGTTTTTTTTTTTCGGGTCGAAATTTTGAGTTTCAATATCTCAGCTCTGGAAGGGTCTAGAGCCTCCATTTTTGCACTCAGGTCTAAGTCTCATGGCCCTCTATCAGAATCCAGAGTTTTGTGAAGATTGGGGATACTTAATTTTTCACCCAAAAAAAAAACGTAAGGGGTACCACTGTCGTTTTTTTTTTCGGGTCAAAATTTTGAGTTTCGATATCTCAGCTCTGGAAGGGTCTAGAGCCTCCATTTTTGCACTCAGGTCTAAGTCTCATGGCCCTCTATCAGAATCCAGAGTTTTGTGAAGATTGGGGATACTTAATTTTTCACCCAAAAAAAAAAACGTAAGGGGTACCACTGTCGTTTTTTTTTCGGGTCGAAATTTTGAGTTTCAATATCTCAGCTCTGGAAGGGTCTAGAGCCTCCATTTTTGCACTCAGGTCTAAGTCTCATGGCCCTCTATCAGAATCCAGAGTTTTGTGAAGATTGGGGAAACTTAATTTTTCACCCAAAAAAAAAAAACGTAAGGGGTACCACTGTCGTTTTTTTTTTTTCGGGTCGAAATTTTGAGTTTCGATATCTCAGCTCTGGAAGGGTCTAGAGCCTCCATTTTTGCACTCAGGTCTAAGTCTCATGGCCCTCTATCAGAATCCAAAGTTTTGTGAAGATTGGGGATACTTAATTTTTCACCCAAAAAAAAAAACGTAAGGGGTACCACTGTCGTTTTTTTTTTCGGGTCAAAATTTTGAGTTTCGATATCTCAGCTCTGGAAGGGTGTAGAGCCTCCATTTTTGCACTCAGGTCTAAGTCTCATGGCCCTCTATCAGAATCCAGAGTTTTGTGAAGATTGGGGATACTTAATTTTTCACCCAAAAAAAAAAAACGTAAGGGGTACCACTGTCGTTTTTTTTTCGGGTCGAAATTTTGAGTTTCAATATCTCAGCTCTGGAAGGGTCTAGAGCCTCCATTTTTGCACTCAGGTCTAAGTCTCATGGCCCTCTATCAGAATCCAGAGTTTTGTGAAGATTGGGGAAACTTAATTTTTCACCCCAAAAAAAAAACGTAAGGGGTACCACTGTCGTTTTTTTTTTTCGGGTCAAAATTTTGAGTTTCGATATCCCAGCTCTGGAAGGGTCTAGAGCCTCCATTGTTGCACTCAGGTCTAAGTCTCATGGCCCTCTATCAGAATCCAGAGTTTTGTGAAGATTGGGGATACTTAATTTTTCACCCAAAAAAAAAAACGTAAGGGGTACCACTGTCGTTTTTTTTTTCGGGTCAAAATTTTGAGTTTCTATATCTCAGCTCTGGAAGGGTCTAGAGCCTCAATTTTTGCACTCAGGTCTAAGTCTCATGGCCCTCTATCAGAATCCAGAGTTTTGTGAAGATTGGGGATACTTAATTTTTCACCCAAAAAAATAAAAACGTAAGGGGTACCACTGTCGTTTTTTTTTTTTCGGGTCGAAATTTTGAGTTTCAATATCTCAGCTCTGGAAGGGTCTAGAGCCTCCATTTTTGCACTCAGGTCTAAGTCTCATGGCCCTCTATCAGAATCCAGAGTTTTGTGAAGATTGGGGATACTTAATTTTTCACCCAAAAAAAAAAACGTAAGGGGTACCACTGTCGTTTTTTTTTTCGGGTCAAAATTTTGAGTTTCGATATCTCAGCTCTGGAAGGGTCTAGAGCCTCCATTTTTGCACTCAGGTCTAAGTCTCATGGCCCTCTATCAGAATCCAAAGTTTTGTGAAGATTGGGGATACTTAATTTTTCACCCAAAAAAAAAAACGTAAGGGGTACCACTGTCGTTTTTTTTTCGGGTCGAAATTTTGAGTTTCGACATCTCAGCTCTGGAAGGGTCTAGAGCCTCCATTTTTGCACTCAGGTCTAAGTCTCATGGCCCTCTATCAGAATCCAGAGTTTTGTGAAGATTGGGGAAACTTAATTTTTCACCCAAAAAAAAAAAACGTAAGGGGTACCACTGTCGTTTTTTTTTTCGGGTCAAAATTTTGAGTTTCAATATCTCAGCTCTGGAAGGGTCTAGAGCCTCCATTTTTGCACTCAGGTCTAAGTCTCATGGCCCTCTATCAGAATCCAGAGTTTTGTGAAGATTGGGGAAACTTAATTTTTCACCCAAAAAAAAAAACGTAAGGGGTACCACTGTCGTTTTTTTTTTCGGGTCAAAATTTTGAGTTTCGATATCTCAGCTCTGGAAGGGTGTAGAGCCTCCATTTTTGCACTCAGGTCTAAGTCTCATGGCCCTCTATCAGAATCCAGAGTTTTGTGAAGATTGGGGATACTTAATTTTTCACCCAAAAAAAAAAACGTAAGGGGTACCACTGTCGTTTTTTTTTCGGGTCGAAATTTTGAGTTTCAATATCTCAGCTCTGGAAGGGTCTAGAGCCTCCATTTTTGCACTCAGGTCTAAGTCTCATGGCCCTCTATCAGAATCCAGAGTTTTGTGAAGATTGGGGAAACTTAATTTTTCACCCCAAAAAAAAAACGTAAGGGGTACCACTGTCGTTTTTTTTTTTCGGGTCAAAATTTTGAGTTTCGATATCCCAGCTCTGGAAGGGTCTAGAGCCTCCATTGTTGCACTCAGGTCTAAGTCTCATGGCCCTCTATCAGAATCCAGAGTTTTGTGAAGATTGGGGAAACTTAATTTTTCACCCAAAAAAAAAAAACGTAAGGGGTACCACTGTCGTTTTTTTTTTTCGGGTCGAAATTTTGAGTTTCGATATCTCAGCTCTGGAAGGGTCTAGAGCCTCCATTTTTGCACTCAGGTCTAAGTCTCATGGCCCTCTATCAGAATCCAAAGTTTTGTGAAGATTGGGGATACTTAATTTTTCACCCAAAAAAAAAAACGTAAGGGGTACCACTGTCGTTTTTTTTTCGGGTCGAAATTTTGAGTTTCGACATCTCAGCTCTGGAAGGGTCTAGAGCCTCCATTTTTGCACTCAGGTCTAAGTCTCATGGCCCTCTATCAGAATCCAGAGTTTTGTGAAGATTGGGGAAAATTTAATTTTTCACCCCCAAAAAAAAACGTAAGGGGTACCACTGTCGTTTTTTTTTTCGGGTCGAAATTTTGAGTTTCAATATCTCAGCTCTGGAAGGGTCTAGAGCCTCCATTTTTGCACTCAGGTCTAAGTCTCATGGCCCTCTATCAGAATCCAGAGTTTTGTGAAGATTGGGGAAACTTAATTTTTCACCCAAAAAAAAAAACGTAAGGGGTACCACTGTCGTTTTTTTTTTCGGGTCAAAATTTTGAGTTTCAATATTTCAGCTCTGGAAGGGTCTAGAGCCTCCATTTTTGCACTCAGGTCTAAGTCTCATGGCCCTCTATCAGAATCCAGAGTTTTGTGAAGATTGGGGAAACTTAATTTTTCACCCAAAAAAAAAAAACGTAAGGGGTACCACTGTCGTTTTTTTTTTCGGGTCAAAATTTTGAGTTTCGATATCTCAGCTCTGGAAGGGTGTAGAGCCTCCATTTTTGCACTCAGGTCTAAGTCTCATGGCCCTCTATCAGAATCCAGAGTTTTGTGAAGATTGGGGATACTTAATTTTTCACCCAAAAAAAAAAAACGTAAGGGGTACCACTGTCGTTTTTTTTTCGGGTCGAAATTTTGAGTTTCAATATCTCAGCTCTGGAAGGGTCTAGAGCCTCCATTTTTGCACTCAGGTCTAAGTCTCATGGCCCTCTATCAGAATCCAGAGTTTTGTGAAGATTGGGGAAACTTAATTTTTCACCCCAAAAAAAAAACGTAAGGGGTACCACTGTCGTTTTTTTTTTTCGGGTCAAAATTTTGAGTTTCGATATCCCAGCTCTGGAAGGGTCTAGAGCCTCCATTGTTGCACTCAGGTCTAAGTCTCATGGCCCTCTATCAGAATCCAGAGTTTTGTGAAGATTGGGGATACTTAATTTTTCACCCAAAAAAAAAAACGTAAGGGGTACCACTGTCGTTTTTTTTTTCGGGTCAAAATTTTGAGTTTCTATATCTCAGCTCTGGAAGGGTCTAGAGCCTCCATTTTTGCACTCAGGTCTAAGTCTCATGGCCCTCTATCAGAATCCAGAGTTTTGTGAAGATTGGGGATACTTAATTTTTCACCCAAAAAAATAAAAACGTAAGGGGTACCACTGTCGTTTTTTTTTTCGGGTCGAAATTTTGAGTTTCAATATCTCAGCTCTGGAAGGGTCTAGAGCCTCCATTTTTGCACTCAGGTCTAAGTCTCATGGCCCTCTATCAGAATCCAGAGTTTTGTGAAGATTGGGGATACTTAATTTTTCACCCAAAAAAAAAAAACGTAAGGGGTACCACTGTCGTTTTTTTTTTCGGGTCAAAATTTTGAGTTTCGATATCTCAGCTCTGGAAGGGTCTAGAGCCTCCATTTTTGCACTCAGGTCTAAGTCTCATGGCCCTCTATCAGAATCCAGAGTTTTGTGAAGATTGGGGATACTTAATTTTTCACCCAAAAAAAAAAACGTAAGGGGTACCACTGTCGTTTTTTTTTCGGGTCGAAATTTTGAGTTTCAATATCTCAGCTCTGGAAGGGTCTAGAGCCTCCATTTTTGCACTCAGGTCTAAGTCTCATGGCCCTCTATCAGAATCCAGAGTTTTGTGAAGATTGGGGAAACTTAATTTTTCACCCAAAAAAAAAAAACGTAAGGGGTACCACTGTCGTTTTTTTTTTTCGGGTCGAAATTTTGAGTTTCGATATCTCAGCTCTGGAAGGGTCTAGAGCCTCCATTTTTGCACTCAGGTCTAAGTCTCATGGCCCTCTATCAGAATCCAAAGTTTTGTGAAGATTGGGGATACTTAATTTTTCACCCAAAAAAAAAAACGTAAGGGGTACCACTGTCGTTTTTTTTTCGGGTCGAAATTTTGAGTTTCGACATCTCAGCTCTGGAAGGGTCTAGAGCCTCCATTTTTGCACTCAGGTCTAAGTCTCATGGCCCTCTATCAGAATCCAGAGTTTTGTGAAGATTGGGGAAATTTAATTTTTCACCCCAAAAAAAAAAACGTAAGGGGTACCACTGTCGTTTTTTTTTTCGGGTCGAAATTTTGAGTTTCAATATCTCAGCTCTGGAAGGGTCTAGAGCCTCCATTTTTGCACTCAGGTCTAAGTCTCATGGCCCTCTATCAGAATCCAGAGTTTTGTGAAGATTGGGGAAACTTAATTTTTCACCCAAAAAAAAAAACGTAAGGGGTACCACTGTCGTTTTTTTTTTCGGGTCAAAATTTTGAGTTTCAATATCTCAGCTCTGGAAGGGTCTAGAGCCTCCATTTTTGCACTCAGGTCTAAGTCTCATGGCCCTCTATCAGAATCCAGAGTTTTGTGAAGATTGGGGAAACTTAATTTTTCACCCAAAAAAAAAAACGTAAGGGGTACCACTGTCGTTTTTTTTTTCGGGTCAAAATTTTGAGTTTCGATATCTCAGCTCTGGAAGGGTGTAGAGCCTCCATTTTTGCACTCAGGTCTAAGTCTCATGGCCCTCTATCAGAATCCAGAGTTTTGTGAAGATTGGGGATACTTAATTTTTCACCCAAAAAAAAAAAACGTAAGGGGTACGTACCACTGTCGTTTTTTTTTCGGGTCGAAATTTTGAGTTTCAATATCTCAGCTCTGGAAGGGTCTAGAGCCTCCATTTTTGCACTCAGGTCTAAGTCTCATGGCCCTCTATCAGAATCCAGAGTTTTGTGAAGATTGGGGAAACTTAATTTTTCACCCAAAAAAAAAAACGTAAGGGGTACCACTGTCGTTTTTTTTTCGGGTCAAAATTTTGAGTTTCGATATCTCAGCTCTGGAAGGGTCTAGAGCCTCCATTTTTGCACTCAGGTCTAAGTCTCATGGCCCTCTATCACAATCCAGAGTTTTGTGAAGATTGGGGATACTTAATTTTTCACCCAAAAAAAAAAAACGTAAGGGGTACCACTGTCGTTTTTTTTTTCGGGTCGAAATTTTGAGTTTCGATATCTCAGCTCTGGAAGGGTCTAGAGCCTCCATTTTTGCACTCAGGTCTAAGTCTCATGGCCCTCTATCAGAATCCAGAGTTTTGTGAAGATTGGGGAAACTTAATTTTTCACCCAAAAAAAAAACGTAAGGGGTACCACTGTCGTTTTTTTTTTTCGGGTCAAAATTTTGAGTTTCGATATCTCAGCTCTGGAAGGGTCTAGAGCCTTCATTGTTGCACTCAGGTCTAAGTCTCATGGCCCTCTATCAGAATCCAGAGTTTTGTGAAGATTGGGGATACTTAATTTTTCACCCAAAAAAAAAACTTAAGGGGTACCACTGTCGTTTTTTTTCGGGTCGAAATTTTGAGTTTCAATATCTCAGCTCTGGAAGGGTCTAGAGCCTCCATTTTTGCACTCAGGTCTAAGTCTCATGGCCCTCTATCAGAATCCAGAGTTTTGTGAAGATTGGGGATACTTAATTTTTCACCCAAAAAAAAAAAAACGAAAGGGGTACCACTGTCGTTTTTTTTCGGGTCGAAATTTTGAGTTTCAATATCTCAGCTCTGGAAGGGTCTAGAGCCTTCATTGTTGCACTCAGGTCTAAGTCTCATGGCCCTCTATCAGAATCCAGAGTTTTGTGAAGATTGGGGATACTTAATTTTTCACCCAAAAAAAAAACTTAAGGGGTACCACTGTCGTTTTTTTTCGGGTCGAAATTTTGAGTTTCAATATCTCAGCTCTGGAAGGGTCTAGAGCCTCCATTTTTGCACTCAGGTCTAAGTCTCATGGCCCTCTATCAGAATCCAGAGTTTTGTGAAGATTGGGGATACTTAATTTTTCACCCAAAAAAAAAAAAACGAAAGGGGTACCACTGTCGTTTTTTTTCGGGTCGAAATTTTGAGTTTCAATATCTCAGCTCTGGAAGGGTCTAGAGCCTCCATTTTTGCACTCAGGTCTAAGTCACCCAAAAAAAAAAAACGTAAGGGGTACCACTGTCGTTTTTTTTTTCGGGTCAAAATTTTGAGTTTCGATATCTCAGCTCTGGAAGGGTCTAGAGCTTCCATTTTTGCACTCAGGTCTAAGTCTCATGGCCCTCTATCAGAATCCAGAGTTTTGTGAAGATTGGGGAAACTTAATTTTTCACCCAAAAAAAAAAACGTAAGGGGTACCACTGTCGTTTTTTTTTCGGGTCGAAATTTTGAGTTTCAATATCTCAGCTCTGGAAGGGTCTAGAGCCTCCATTTTTGCACTCAGGTCTAAGTCACCCAAAAAAAAAAAAAAAACGTAAGGGGTACCACTGTCGGTTTTTTTTTCGGGTCAAAATTTTGAGTTTCGATATCTCAGCTCTGGAAGGGTCTAGAGCCTCCATTTTTGCACTCAGGTCTAAGTCTCACGGCCCTCTATCAGAATCCAGAGTTTTGTGAAGATTGGGGAAACTTAATTTTTCACCCAAAAAAAAAACGTAAGGGGTACCACTGTCGTTTTTTTTTTCGGGTCGAAATTTTGAGTTTCAATATCTCAGCTCTGGAAGGGTCTAGAGCCTCCATTTTTGCACTCAGGTCTAAGTCACCCAAAAAAAAAAAACGAAAGGGGTACCACTGTCGTTTTTTTTCGGGTCGAAATTTTGAGTTTCAATATCTCAGCTCTGGAAGGGTCTAGAGCCTTCATTGTTGCACTCAGGTCTAAGTCTCATGGCCCTCTATCAGAATCCAGAGTTTTGTGAAGATTGGGGATACTTAATTTTTCACCCAAAAAAAAAACTTAAGGGGTACCACTGTCGTTTTTTTTCGGGTCGAAATTTTGAGTTTCAATATCTCAGCTCTGGAAGGGTCTAGAGCCTCCATTTTTGCACTCAGGTCTAAGTCTCATGGCCCTCTATCAGAATCCAGAGTTTTGTGAAGATTGGGGATACTTAATTTTTCACCCAAAAAAAAAAAAACGAAAGGGGTACCACTGTCGTTTTTTTTCGGGTCGAAATTTTGAGTTTCAATATCTCAGCTCTGGAAGGGTCTAGAGCCTCCATTTTTGCACTCAGGTCTAAGTCACCCAAAAAAAAAAAACGTAAGGGGTACCACTGTCGTTTTTTTTTTCGGGTCAAAATTTTGAGTTTCGATATCTCAGCTCTGGAAGGGTCTAGAGCTTCCATTTTTGCACTCAGGTCTAAGTCTCATGGCCCTCTATCAGAATCCAGAGTTTTGTGAAGATTGGGGAAACTTAATTTTTCACCCAAAAAAAAAAACGTAAGGGGTACCACTGTCGTTTTTTTTTCGGGTCGAAATTTTGAGTTTCAATATCTCAGCTCTGGAAGGGTCTAGAGCCTCCATTTTTGCACTCAGGTCTAAGTCACCCAAAAAAAAAAAAAAAACGTAAGGGGTACCACTGTCGGTTTTTTTTTCGGGTCAAAATTTTGAGTTTCGATATCTCAGCTCTGGAAGGGTCTAGAGCCTCCATTTTTGCACTCAGGTCTAAGTCTCACGGCCCTCTATCAGAATCCAGAGTTTTGTGAAGATTGGGGAAACTTAATTTTTCACCCAAAAAAAAAACGTAAGGGGTACCACTGTCGTTTTTTTTTTCGGGTCGAAATTTTGAGTTTCAATATCTCAGCTCTGGAAGGGTCTAGAGCCTCCATTTTTGCACTCAGGTCTAAGTCACCCAAAAAAAAAAAACGTAAGGGGTACCACTGTCGGTTTTTTTTTCGGGTCAAAATTTTGAGTTTCGATATCTCAGCTCTGGAAGGGTCTAGAGCCTCCATTTTTGCACTCAGGTCTAAGTCTCACGGCCCTCTATCAGAATCCAGAGTTTTGTGAAGATTGGGGAAACTTAATTTTTCACCCAAAAAAAAAAACGTAAGGGGTACCACTGTCGTTTTTTTTTTCGGGTCAAAATTTTGAGTTTCGATATCTCAGCTCTGGAAGGGTCTAGAGCCTCCATTTTTGCACTCAGGTCTAAGTCTCATGGCCCTCTATCAGAATCCAGAGTTTTGTGAAGATTGGGGATACTTAATTTTTCACCCAAAAAAAAAAACGTAAGGGGTACCACTGTCGTTTTTTTTTTTCGGGTCGAAATTTTGAGTTTCAATATCTCAGCTCTGGAAGGGTCTAGAGCCTCCATTTTTGCACTCAGGTCTAAGTCTCATGGCCCTCTATCAGAATCCAGAGTTTTTTGAAGATTGGGGAAACTTAATTTTTCACCCAAAAAAAAAAACGTAAGGGGTACCACTGTCGTTTTTTTTTTCGGGTCAAAATTTTGAGTTTCGATATCTCAGCTCTGGAAGGGTCTAGAGCCTCCATTTTTGCACTCAGGTCTAAGTCTCATGGCCCTCTATCAGAATCCAGAGTTTTGTGAAGATTGGGGAAACTTAATTTTTCACCCCAAAAAAAAAACGTAAGGGGTACCACTGTCGTTTTTTTTTCGGGTCAAAATTTTGAGTTTCGATATCTCAGCTCTGGAAGGGTCTAGAGCCTCCATTTTTGCACTCAGGTCTAAGTCTCATGGCCCTCTATCAGAATCCAGAGTTTTGTGAAGATTGGGAAAACTTAATTTTTCACCCAAAAAAAAAAACATAAGGGGTAACTCTGTCGTTTTTTTTTTCGGGTCAAAATTTTGAGTTTCAATATCTCAGCTCTGGAAGGGTCTAGAGCCTCCATTTTTGCACTCAGGTCTAAGTCTCATGGCCCTCTATCAGAATCCAGAGTTTTGTGAAGATTGGGGATACTTAATTTTTCACCCAAAAAAAAAAAAACGTAAGGGGTACCACTGTCGTTTTTTTTTCGGGTCGAAATTTTGAGTTTCAATATCTCAGCTCTGGAAGGGTCTAGAGCCTCCATTTTTGCACTCAGGTCTAAGTCTCATGGCCCTCTATCAGAATCCAGAGTTTTGTGAAGATTGGGGATACTTAATTTTTCACCCAAAAAAAAAAACGTAAGGGGTACCACTGTCGTTTTTTTTTCGGGTCGAAATTTTGAGTTTCAATATCTCAGCTCTGGAAGGGTCTAGAGCCTCCATTTTTGCACTCAGGTCTAAGTCTCATGGCCCTCTATCAGAATCCAGAGTTTTGTGAAGATTGGGGAAACTTAATTTTTCACCCAAAAAAAAAAACGTAAGGGGTACCACTGTCGTTTTTTTTTTTCGGGTCAAAATTTTGAGTTTCGATATCTCAGCTCTGGAAGGGTCTAGAGCCTCCATTGTTGCACTCAGGTCTAAGTCTCATGGCCCTCTATCAGAATCCAGAGTTTTGTAAAGATTGGGGAAACTTAATTTTTCACCCCAAAAAAAAAAACGTAAGGGGTACCACTGTCGTTTTTTTTTTCGGGTCTAAATTTTGAGTTTTGATATCTCAGCTCTGGAAGGGTCTAGAGCCTCCATTTTTGCACTCAGGTCTAAGTCTCATGGCCCTCTATCAGAATCCAGAGTTTTGTGAAGATTGGGGAAACTTAATTTTTCACCCAAAAAAAAAAACGTAAGGGGTACCACTGTCGTTTTTTTTTCGGGTCAAAATTTTGAGTTTCGATATCTCAGCTCTGGAAGGGTCTAGAGCCTCCATTTTTGCACTCAGGTCTAAGTCTCATGGCCCTCTATCACAATCCAGAGTTTTGTGAAGATTGGGGATACTTAATTTTTCACCCAAAAAAAAAAAACGTAAGGGGTACCACTGTCGTTTTTTTTTTCGGGTCGAAATTTTGAGTTTCGATATCTCAGCTCTGGAAGGGTCTAGAGCCTCCATTTTTGCACTCAGGTCTAAGTCTCATGGCCCTCTATCAGAATCCAGAGTTTTGTGAAGATTGGGGAAACTTAATTTTTCACCCAAAAAAAAAAACGTAAGGGGTACCACTGTCGTTTTTTTTTTTCGGGTCAAAATTTTGAGTTTCGATATCTCAGCTCTGGAAGGGTCTAGAGCCTCCATTTTTGCACTCAGGTCTAAGTCTCATGGCCCTCTATCAGAATCCAGAGTTTTGTGAAGATTGGGGATACTTAATTTTTCACCCAAAAAAAAAAACGTAAGGGGTACCACTATCGTTTTTTTTTCGGGTCGAAATTTTGAGTTTCAATATCTCAGCTCTGGAAGGGTCTAGAGCCTCCATTGTTGCACTCAGGTCTAAGTCTCATGGCCCTCTATCAGAATCCAGAGTTTTGTGAAGATTGGGGATACTTAATTTTTCACCCAAAAAAAAAAAACGTAAGGGGTACCACTGTCGTTTTTTTTTTCGGGTCGAAATTTTGAGTTTCAATATCTCAGCTCTGGAAGGGTCTAGAGCCTCCATTTTTGCACTCAGGTCTAAGTCTCATGGCCCTCTATCAGAATCCAGAGTTTTGTGAAGATTGGGGAAACTTAATTTTTCACCCAAAAAAAAAAACGTAAGGGGTACCACTGTCGTTTTTTTTTTCGGGTCGAAATTTTGAGTTTCGATATCTTAGCTCTGGAAGGGTCTAGAGCCTCCATTTTTGCACTCAGGTCTAAGTCTCATGGCCCTCTATCAGAATCCAGAGTTTTGTGAAGATTGGGGAAACTTAATTTTTCACCCAAAAAAAAAAACGTAAGGGGTACCACTGTCGTTTTTTTTTTCGGGTCGAAATTTTGAGTTTCGATATCTTAGCTCTGGAAGGGTCTAGAGCCTCCATTTTTGCACTCAGGTCTAAGTCTCATCGCCCTCTATCAGAATCCAGAGTTTTGTGAAGATTGGGGATATTTAATTTTTCACCCAAAAAAAAAAACGTAAGGGGTACCACTATCGTTTTTTTTTTCGGGTCGAAATTTTGAGTTTCAATATCTCAGCTCTGGAAGGGTCTAGAGCCTCCATTGTTGCACTCAGGTCTAAGTCTCATGGCCCTCTATCAGAATCCAGAGTTTTGTGAAGATTGGGGAAACTTAATTTTTCACCCAAAAAAAAAAACCGTAAGGGGTACCACTGTCGTTTTTTTTTTTTCGGGTCAAAATTTTGAGTTTCGATATCTCAGCTCTGGAAGGGTCTAGAGCCTCCATTTTTGCACTCAGGTCTAAGTCTCATGGCCCTCTATCAGAATCCAGAGTTTTGTGAAGATTGGGGATAGGCTACTTAATTTTTCACCCAAAAAAAAAAACCGTAAGGGGTACCACTGTCGTTTTTTTTTTTCGGGTCAAAATTTTGAGTTTCGATATCTCAGCTCTGGAAGGGTCTAGAGCCTCCATTTTTGCACTCAGGTCTAAGTCTCATGGCCCTCTATCAGAATCCAGAGTTTTGTGAAGATTGGGGAAACTTAATTTTTCACCCAAAAAAAAAAAACGTAAGGGGTACCACTGTCGTTTTTTTTTTTCGGGTCAAAATTTTGAGTTTCGATATCCCAGCTCTGGAAGGGTCTAGAGCCTCCATTGTTGCACTCAGGTCTAAGTCTCATGGCCCTCTATCAGACTCCAGAGTTTTGTGAAGATTGGGGATACTTAATTTTTCACCCAAAAAAAAAACGTAAGGGGTACCACTGTCGTTTTTTTTTTTCGGGTCAAAATTTGGAGTTTCGATATCTCAGCTCTGGAAGGGTCTAGAGCCTCCATTTTTGCACTCAGGTCTAAGTCTCATGGCCCTCTATCAGAATCCAGAGTTTTGTGAAGATTGGGGATACTTAATTTTTCACCCAAAAAAAAAACGTAAGGGGTACCACTATCGTTTTTTTTTCGGGTCGAAATTTTGAGTTTCAATATCTCAGCTCTGGAAGGGTCTAGAGCCTCCATTTTTGCACTCAGGTCTAAGTCTCATGGCCCTCTATCAGAATCCAGAGTTTTGTGAAGATTGGGGAAACTTAATTTTTCACCCAAAAAAAAAAAACGTAAGGGGTACCACTGTCGTTTTTTTTTTTCGGGTCAAAATTTTGAGTTTCGATATCTCAGCTCTGGAAGGGTCTAGAGCCTCCATTGTTGCACTCAGGTCTAAGTCTCATGGCCCTCTATCAGAATCCAGAGTTTTGTGAAGATTGGGGAAACTTAATTTTTCACCAAAAAAAAAACCGTAAGGGGTACCACTGTCGTTTTTTTTTTTCGGGTCGAAATTTTGAGTTTTGATATCTCAGCTCTGGAAGGGTCTAGAGCAGGGTTCACCAATCTCGGTCCTGGAGGGCCACTGTCCCTGCAGAGTTTAGCTCCAGCCCTGATCAAACACACCTGAGCAAGCTGATCAAGGACTTCAGGATCAGTAGAAACTCACAGGTAGGCGTGTTTGATCAGGGTTGGAGCTAAACTCTGCAGGGACAGTGGCCCTCCAGGACCGAGATTGGTGAACCCTGGTCTAGAGCCTCCATTGTTGCACTCAGGTCTAAGTCTCATGGCCCTCTATCAGAATCCAGAGTTTTGTGAAGATTGGGGATACTTAATATTTCACCCGAAAAAAAAAAACGTAAGGGGTACCACTGTCGTTTTTTTTTTCGGGTTGAAATTTTGAGTTTCAATATCTCAGCTCTGGAAGGGTCTAGAACCTCCATTTTTGCACTCAGGTCTAAGTCTCATGGCCCTCTATCAGAATCCAGAGTTTTGTGAAGATTTGGGATACTTAATTTTTCACCCAAAAAAAAAAAACGTAAGGGGTACCACTGTAGTTTTTTTTTTCGGGTCAAAATTTTGAGTTTCGATATCTCAGCTCTGGAAGGGTCTAGAGCCTCCATTTTTGCACTCAGGTCTAAGTCTCATGGCCCTCTATCAGAATCCAGAGTTTTGTGAAGATTGTGGATACTTAATTTTTCACCCAAAAAAAAAAACGTAAGGGGTACCACTGTCGTTTTTTTTTCGGGTCGAAATTTTGAGTTTCAATATCTCAGCTCTGGAAGGGTCTAGAGCCTCCATTTTTGCACTCAGGTCTAAGTCTCATGGCCCTCTATCAGAATCCAGAGTTTTGTGAAGATTGGGGAAATTTAATTTTTCACCCAAAAAAAAAAACATAAGGGGTACCACTGTCGTTTTTTTTTTCGGGTCGAAATTTTGAGTTTCAATATCTCAGCTCTGGAAGGGTCTAGAGCCTCCATTTTTGCACTCAGGTCTAAGTCGCATGGCCCTCTATCAGAATCCAGAGTTTTGTGAAGATTGGGGAAACTTAATTTTTCACCCAAAAAAAAAAAACGTAAGGGGTACCACTGTCGTTTTTTTTTTCGGGTCAAAATTTTGAGTTTCAATATCTCAGCTCTGGAAGGGTCTAGAGCCTCCATTTTTGCACTCAGGTCTAAGTCTCATGGCCCTCTATCAGAATCCAGAGTTTTGTGAAGATTGGGGAAACTTAATTTTTCACCCCAAAAAAAAAACGTAAGGGGTACCACTGTCGTTTTTTTTTTCGGGTCAAAATTTTGAGTTTCAATATCTCAGCTCTGGAAGGGTCTAGAGCCTCCATTTTTGCACTCAGGTCTAAGTCTCATGGCCCTCTATCAGAATCCAGAGTTTTGTGAAGATTGGGGAAACTTAATTTTTCACCCAAAAAAAAAAAACGTAAGGGGTACCACTGTCGTTTTTTTTTTCGGGTCAAAATTTTGAGTTTCGATATCTCAGCTCTGGAAGGGTCTAGAGCCTCCATTTTTGCACTCAGGTCTAAGCCTCATGGCCCTCTATCAGAATCCAGAGTTTTGTGAAGATTGGGGAAACTTAATTTTTCACCCCAAAAAAAAAACGTAAGGGGTACCACTGTCGTTTTTTTTTTCGGGTCAAAATTTTGAGTTTCGATATCTCAGCTCTGGAAGGGTCTAGAGCCTCCATTTTTGCACTCAGGTCTAAGTCTCATGGCCCTCTATCAGAATCCAGAGTTTTGTGAAGATTGGGGAAACTTAATTTTTCACCCAAAAAAAAAAACGTAATGGGTACCACTGTCGTTTTTTTTTTCGGGTCAAAATTTTGAGTTTCGATATCCCAGCTCTGGAAGGGTCTAGAGCCTCCATTGTTGCACTCAGGTCTAAGTCTCATGGCCCTCTATCAGAATCCAGAGTTTTGTGAAGATTGGGGATACTTAATTTTTCACCCAAAAAAAAAAACGTAAGGGGTACCACTGTCGTTTTTTTTTTCGGGTCAAAATTTTGAGTTTCGATATCTCAGCTCTGGAAGGGTCTAGAGCCTCCATTTTTGCACTCAGGTCTAAGTCTCATGGCCCTCTATCAGAATCCAGAGTTTTGTGAAGATTGGGGATACTTAATTTTTCACCCAAAAAAAAAAACGTAAGGGGTACCACTGTCGTTTTTTTTTCGGGTCGAAATTTTGAGTTTCAATATCTCAGCTCTGGAAGGGTCTAGAGCCTCCATTTTTGCACTCAGGTCTAAGTCTCATGGCCCTCTATCAGAATCCAGAGTTTTGTGAAGATTGGGGAAACTTAATTTTTCACCCAAAAAAAAAACGTAAGGGGTACCACTGTCGTTTTTTTTTTCGGGTCGAAATTTTGAGTTTCGATATCTCAGCTCTGGAAGGGTCTAGAGCCTCCATTTTTGCACTCAGGTCTAAGTCTCATGGCCCTCTATCAGAATCCAGAGTTTTGTGAAGATTGGGGAAACTTAATTTTTCACCCAAAAAAAAAAAACGTAAGGGGTACCACTGTCGTTTTTTTTTTCGGGTCAAAATTTTGAGTTTCGATATCTCAGCTCTGGAAGGGTCTAGAGCCTCCATTTTTGCACTCAGGTCTAAGTCTCATGGCCCTCTATCAGAATCCAGAGTTTTGTGAAGATTGGGGAAACTTAATTTTTCACCCAAAAAAAAAAACGTAAGGGGTACCACTGTCGTTTTTTTTTTCGGGTCAAAATTTTGAGTTTCGATATCTCAGCTCTGGAAGGGTCTAGAGCCTCCATTTTTGCACTCAGGTCTAAGTCTCATGGCCCTCTATCAGAATCCAGAGTTTTGTGAAGATTGGGGAAACTTAATTTTTCACCCAAAAAAAAAAACGTAAGGGGTACCACTGTCGTTTTTTTTTTTCGGGTCAAAATTTTGAGTTTCGATATCCCAGCTCTGGAAGGGTCTAGATCCTCCATTTTTGCACTCAGGTCTAAGTCTCATGGCCCTCTATCAGAATCCAGAGTTTTGTGAAGATTGGGGAAACTTAATTTTTCACCCCAAAAAAAAAAACGTAAGGGGTACCACTGTCGTTTTTTTTTTCGGGTCAAAATTTTGAGTTTCGATATCTCAGCTCTGTAAGGGTCTAGAGCCTCCATTTTTGCACTCAGGTCTAAGTCTCATGGCCCTCTATCAGAATCCAGAGTTTTGTGAAGATTGGGGAAACTTAATTTTTCACCCAAAAAAAAAAAACGTAAGGGGTACCACTGTCGTTTTTTTTTTTCGGGTCAAAATTTTGAGTTTCGATATCCCAGCTCTGGAAGGGTCTAGAGCCTCCATTGTTGCACTCAGGTCTAAGTCTCATGGCCCTCTATCAGAATCCAGAGTTTTGTGAAGATTGGGGATACTTAATTTTTCACCCAAAAAAAAAAACGTAAGGGGTACCACTGTCGTTTTTTTTTTCGGGTCAAAATTTTGAGTTTCGATATCTCAGCTCTGGAAGGGTCTAGAGCCTCCATTTTTGCACTCAGGTCTAAGTCTCATGGCCCTCTATCAGAATCCAGAGTTTTGTGAAGATTGGGGATACTTAATTTTTCACCCAAAAAAAAAAACGTAAGGGGTACCACTGTTGTTTTTTTTTCGGGTCGAAATTTTGAGTTTCAATATCTCAGCTCTGGAAGGGTCTAGAGCCTCCATTTTTGCACTCAGGTCTAAGTCTCATGGCCCTCTATCAGAATCCAGAGTTTTGTGAAGATTGGGGAAACTTAATTTTTCACCCAAAAAAAAAAACGTAAGGGGTACCACTGTCGTTTTTTTTTTCGGGTCGAAATTTTGAGTTTCGATATCTCAGCTCTGGAAGGGTCTAGAGCCTCCATTTTTGCACTCAGGTCTAAGTCTCATGGCCCTCTATCAGAATCCAGAGTTTTGTGAAGATTGGGGAAACTTAATTTTTCACCCAAAAAAAAAAACGTAAGGGGTACCACTGTCGTTTTTTTTTTTCGGGTCAAAATTTTGAGTTTCAATATCTCAGCTCTGGAAGGGTCTAGAGCCTCTATTTTTGCACTCAGGTCTAAGTCACTGGCGCCACCAGGGGGTGGCCAGGGGTGGCCATGGCAACCCCTGGCCGACTCCTGGCCACCCCAATGGCCAGTATTAATTTTTGTAGCATCAGTTATGCATTTTATAAATAAGTCTAAAATATTCTTAAGTAAAAGAAGACGGGGAATTATGTGTCGTGACGTGCTTTTTAAGTGCCAAATGGTATACAGCAGCTTTTAGGTGTGTTTTTGCCACGTTTGGACAGGCAGGGATGCAAACAGCGCGCTTTTCGGCGCCTCCCGCTTTTTTCACGTCAGTTTGGGTGACAAAGTCATCTGAAGTCATTCCATAGCTTAATGTGAGGGACAGAAGTATATTTACATCATTAAAGTATAAACTCGTTTTCCCTCCTCTGCGACTGTCATCATTCTCCATTCATATTCAAACAGCACGCGCGCCTCTTGGATGCACGGTAAAACTCTCTCCAATATGATATATTGACATTATAAATGCATGATCTGTAGATAAAAGTCTGTATATTCGCATAAAATTACTTTATTTTCTTGGAGTTTGTTGCTGTTTTTAAGCGACTCACTACCGTGTTCTGTTAGATCACACATACATATCACAAGGATTATGAATCGGCATCAAACGCACAATAACTGTGAAACAAAGGAACAAATCGCACTTGGATTTGTGCGCTCAACATTTTTTCGTTTTGTGACATGAGCTTTTAAATGCACACTTATGAAGTGCAGTGCTGCTGCACACTGTGACTCCATGTTGCTTTGAGCACATCATTCTGCACCCGCGATGTTTTTCATGTAGGCTAATCATGCAAGAACGGGCTCAATCATGGGTTTGCGCACTGAAATATTATTAAAAGCCAATATATTTTGTTATACCTAGCCTGCTCAATACATTTTAAATAAGCATAATTTAATTGTATATAATTTATTTGTAGTTTAGGCTATGCACTTCTGAATTCTTGACATTAATATATAAATATAAAATTGTGACATGATTGCCTGATTGAATTTTAAAAGAGAACTAATAGTAGATAGATTTTATAAAATTACTGTACAGATTTTTTCAAGAATTACTTTTTGCTGCTGATGTATACACTCATTAAGTGTATTAAAAATTCATAATACATTTATGTAATATTTAAAGGTGTTAACTGTAATCTTACACTGCAAACTAATAACTTAAAAATGATTAAATTCATCACAATTATGTAAGTATCTGGAAATTTGCTGTGGGGCAAGGACCCTTATATATCATATAATATATATCATTATATACAATGTAGCCTAATATATATTAGTTGGGCCCTACTAATATCATTAGTAACATTAAATATTACACAATAAACCAAAGTATATCAGTAGGAGTTTCCTTAAGTCTTTCTGATAGTTTTCTACAGGCTGGTTTATTACAACAGTAGAAAACAATTCTGAAATTATGGTTTATACTGTAGTTTTGGTGTGCCACCCCAAGATTTTAACTGGCCCCATCTGGCCACCCCTACGAAAAATTTCTGGAGGCGCCACTGGTCTAAGTCTCATGGCCCTCTATCAGAATCCAGAGTTTTGTGAAGATTGGGGATACTTAATTTTTCACCCAAAAAAAAAAACGTAAGGGGTACCACTGTCGTTTTTTTTTCGGGTCGAAATTTTGAGTTTCAATATCTCAGCTCTGGAAGGGTCTAGAGCCTCCATTTTTGCACTCAGGTCTAAGTCTCATGGCCCTCTATCAGAATCCAGAGTTTTGTGAAGATTGGGGAAACTTAATTTTTCACCCAAAAAAAAAAACGTAAGGGGTACCACTGTCGTTTTTTTTTTCCGGGTCGAAATTTTGAGTTTCGATATCTCAGCTCTGGAAGGGTCTAGAGCCTCCATTTTTGCACTCAGGTCTAAGTCTCATGGCCCTCTATCAGAATCCAGAGTTTTGTGAAGATTGGGGATACTTAATTTTTCACCCAAAAAAAAAACGTAAGGGGTACCACTGTCGTTTTTTTTTCGGGTCGAAATTTTGAGTTTCAATATCTCAGCTCTGGAAGGGTCTAGAGCCTCCATTTTTGCACTCAGGTCTAAGTCTCATGGCCCTCTATCAGAATCCAGAGTTTTGTGAAGATTGGGGAAACTTAATTTTTCACCCAAAAAAAAAAACGTAAGGGGTACCACTGTCGTTTTTTTTTTCCGGGTCGAAATTTTGAGTTTCGATATCTCAGCTCTGGAAGGGTCTAGAGCCTCCATTTTTGCACTCAGGTCTAAGTCTCATGGCCCTCTATCAGAATCCAGAGTTTTGTGAAGATTGGGGATACTTAATTTTTCACCCAAAAAAAAAACGTAAGGGGTACCACTGTCGTTTTTTTTTCGGGTCGAAATTTTGAGTTTCAATATCTCAGCTCTGGAAGGGTCTAGAGCCTCCATTTTTGCACTCAGGTCTAAGTCTCATGGCCCTCTATCAGAATCCAGAGTTTTGTGAAGATTGGGGAAACTTAATTTTTCACCCAAAAAAAAAAAAACGTAAGGGGTACCACTGTCGTTTTTTTTTTTTCGGGTCAAAATTTTGAGTTTCGATATCTCAGCTCTGGAAGGGTCTAGAGCCTCCATTTTTGCACTCAGGTCTAAGTCTCATGGCCCTCTATCAGAATCCAGAGTTTTGTGAAGATTGGGGATAGGCTACTTAATTTTTCACCCAAAAAAAAAAACGTAAGGGGTACCACTGTCGTTTTTTTTTCGGGTCGAAATTTTGAGTTTCAATATCTCAGCTCTGGAAGGGTCTAGAGCCTCCATTTTTGCACTCAGGTCTAAGTCTCATGGCCCTCTATCAGAATCCAGAGTTTTGTGAAGATTGGGGAAACTTAATTTTTCACCCAAAAAAAAAACGTAAGGGGTACCACTGTCGTTTTTTTTTTTCGGGTCAAAATTTTGAGTTTCGATATCCCAGCTCTGGAAGGGTCTAGAGCCTCCATTGTTGCACTCAGGTCTAAGTCTCATGGCCCTCTATCAGACTCCAGAGTTTTGTGAAGATTGGGGATACTTAATTTTTCACCCAAAAAAAAAAAAAACGTAAGGGGTACCACTGTCGTTTTTTTTTTCGGGTCAAAATTTTGAGTTTCGATATCTCAGCTCTGGAAGGGTCTAGAGCCTCCATTTTTGCACTCAGGTCTAAGTCTCATGGCCCTCTATCAGAATCCAGAGTTTTGTGAAGATTGGGGATACTTAATTTTTCACCCAAAAAAAAAACGTAAGGGGTACCACTATCGTTTTTTTTTTCGGGTCGAAATTTTGAGTTTCAATATCTCAGCTCTGGAAGGGTCTAGAGCCTCCATTTTTGCACTCAGGTCTAAGTCTCATGGCCCTCTATCAGAATCCAGAGTTTTGTGAAGATTGGGGAAACTTAATTTTTCACCCAAAAAAAAAAAACGTAAGGGGTACCACTGTCGTTTTTTTTTTCGGGTCAAAATTTTGAGTTTCGATATCTCAGCTCTGGAAGGGTCTAGAGCCTCCATTGTTGCACTCAGGTCTAAGTCTCATGGCCCTCTATCAGAATCCAGAGTTTTGTGAAGATTGGGGAAACTTAATTTTTCACCAAAAAAAAAACCGTAAGGGGTACCACTGTCGTTTTTTTTTTTCGGGTCGAAATTTTGAGTTTCGATATCTCAGCTCTGGAAGGGTCTAGAGCCTCCATTGTTGCACTCAGGTCTAAGTCTCATGGCCCTCTATCAGAATCCAGAGTTTTGTGAAGATTGGGGATACTTAATTTTTCACCCGAAAAAAAAAACGTAAGGGGTACCACTGTCGTTTTTTTTTTCGGGTTGAAATTTTGAGTTTCAATATCTCAGCTCTGGAAGGGTCTAGAACCTCCATTTTTGCACTCAGGTCTAAGTCTCATGGCCCTCTATCAGAATCCAGAGTTTTGTGAAGATTTGGGATACTTAATTTTTCACCCAAAAAAAAAAACGTAAGGGGTACCACTGTAGTTTTTTTTTTCGGGTCAAAATTTTGAGTTTCGATATCTCAGCTCTGGAAGGGTCTAGAGCCTCCATTTTTGCACTCAGGTCTAAGTCTCATGGCCCTCTATCAGAATCCAGAGTTTTGTGAAGATTGGGGATACTTAATTTTTCACCCCAAAAAAAAAACGTAAGGGGTACCACTGTCGTTTTTTTTTCGGGTCGAAATTTTGAGTTTCAATATCTCAGCTCTGGAAGGGTCTAGAGCCTCCATTTTTGCACTCAGGTCTAAGTCTCATGGCCCTCTATCAGAATCCAGAGTTTTGTGAAGATTGGGGAAATTTAATTTTTCACCCAAAAAAAAAAAACGTAAGGGGTACCACTGTCGTTTTTTTTTTCGGGTCGAAATTTTGAGTTTCAATATCTCAGCTCTGGAAGGGTCTAGAGCCTCCATTTTTGCACTCAGGTCTAAGTCTCATGGCCCTCTATCAGAATCCAGAGTTTTGTGAAGATTGGGGAAACTTAATTTTTCACCCAAAAAAAAAAACGTAAGGGGTACCACTGTCGTTTTTTTTTCGGGTCAAAATTTTGAGTTTCAATATCTCAGCTCTGGAAGGGTCTAGAGCCTCCATTTTTGCACTCAGGTCTAAGTCTCATGGCCCTCTATCAGAATCCAGAGTTTTGTGAAGATTGGGGAAACTTAATTTTTCACCCAAAAAAAAAAAAACGTAAGGGGTACCACTGTCGTTTTTTTTTTCGGGTCAAAATTTTGAGTTTCGATATCTCAGCTCTGGAAGGGTCTAGAGCCTCCATTTTTGCACTCAGGTCTAAGTCTCATGGCCCTCTATCAGAATCCAGAGTTTTGTGAAGATTGGGGAAACTTAATTTTTCACCCCAAAAAAAAAAACGTAAGGGGTACCACTGTCGTTTTTTTTTTCGGGTCAAAATTTTGAGTTTCGATATCTCAGCTCTGGAAGGGTCTAGAGCCTCCATTTTTGCACTCAGGTCTAAGTCTCATGGCCCTCTATCAGAATCCAGAGTTTTGTGAAGATTGGGGAAACTTAATTTTTCACCCAAAAAAAAAAACGTAAGGGGTACCACTGTCGTTTTTTTTTTCGGGTCAAAATTTTGAGTTTCGATATCCCAGCTCTGGAAGGGTCTAGAGCCTCCATTGTTGCACTCAGGTCTAAGTCTCATGGCCCTCTATCAGAATCCAGAGTTTTGTGAAGATTGGGGATACTTAATTTTTCACCCAAAAAAAAAAAACGTAAGGGGTACCACTGTCGTTTTTTTTTTCGGGTCAAAATTTTGAGTTTTGATATCTCAGCTCTGGAAGGGTCTAGAGCCTCCATTTTTGCACTCAGGTCTAAGTCTCATGGCCCTCTATCAGAATCCAGAGTTTTGTGAAGATTGGGGATACTTAATTTTTCACCCAAAAAAAAAAACGTAAGGGGTACCACTGTCGTTTTTTTTTTTCGGGTCGAAATTTTGAGTTTCGATATCTCAGCTCTGGAAGGGTCTAGAGCCTCCATTTTTGCACTCTGGTCTAAGTCTCATGGCCCTCTATCAGAATCCAGAGTTTTGTGAAGATTGGGGAAACTTAATTTTTCACCCAAAAAAAAAAACGTAAGGGGTACCACTGTCGTTTTTTTTTTCGGGTCAAAATTTTGAGTTTCAATATCTCAGCTCTGGAAGGGTCTAGAGCCTCCATTTTTGCACTCAGGTCTAAGTCTCATGGCCCTCTATCAGAATCCAGAGTTTTGTGAAGATTGGGGAAACTTAATTTTTCACCCAAAAAAAAAAAACGTAAGGGGTACCACTGTCGTTTTTTTTTCGGGTCAAAATTTTGAGTTTCGATATCTCAGCTCTGGAAGGGTCTAGAGCCTCCATTTTTGCACTCAGGTCTAAGTCTCATGGCCCTCTATCAGAATCCAGAGTTTTGTGAAGATTGGGGAAATTTAATTTTTCACCCAAAAAAAAAAACGTAAGGGGTACCACTGTCGTTTTTTTTTTCGGGTCGAAATTTTGAGTTTCAATATCTCAGCTCTGGAAGGGTCTAGAGCCTCCATTTTTGCACTCAGGTCTAGTCTCATGGCCCTCTATCAGAATCCAGAGTTTTGTGAAGATTGGGGAAACTTAATTTTTCACCCAAAAAAAAAAACGTAAGGGGTACCACTGTCGTTTTTTTTTTTCGGGTCAAAATTTTGAGTTTCAATATCTCAGCTCTGGAAGGGTCTAGAGCCTCCATTTTTGCACTCAGGTCTAAGTCTCATGGCCCTCTATCAGAATCCAGAGTTTTGTGAAGATTGGGGAAACTTAATTTTTCACCCCAAAAAAAAAACGTAAGGGGTACCACTGTCGTTTTTTTTTTCGGGTCAAAATTTTGAGTTTCAATATCTCAGCTCTGGAAGGGTCTAGAGCCTCCATTTTTGCACTCAGGTCTAAGTCTCATGGCCCTCTATCAGAATCCAGAGTTTTGTGAAGATTGGGGAAACTTAATTTTTCACCCAAAAAAAAAAAAACGTAAGGGGTACCACTGTCGTTTTTTTTTTCGGGTCAAAATTTTGAGTTTCGATATCTCAGCTCTGGAAGGGTCTAGAGCCTCCATTTTTGCACTCAGGTCTAAGTCTCATGGCCCTCTATCAGAATCCAGAGTTTTGTGAAGATTGGGGAAACTTAATTTTTCACCCAAAAAAAAAAACGTAAGGGGTACCACTGTCGTTTTTTTTTTCGGGTCGAAATTTTGAGTTTCGATATCTCAGCTCTGGAAGGGTCTAGAGCCTCCATTTTTGCACTCAGGTCTAAGTCTCATGGCCCTCTATCAGAATCCAGAGTTTTGTGAAGATTGGGGATACTTAATTTTTCACCCAAAAAAAAAAACGTAAGGGGTACCACTATCGTTTTTTTTTTCGGGTCGAAATTTTGAGTTTCAATATCTCAGCTCTGGAAGGGTCTAGAGCCTCCATTTTTGCACTCAGGTCTAAGTCTCATGGCCCTCTATCAGAATCCAGAGTTTTGTGAAGATTGGGGAAACTTAATTTTTCACCCAAAAAAAAAAAACGTAAGGGGTACCACTGTCGTTTTTTTTTTCGGGTCAAAATTTTGAGTTTCGATATCTCAGCTCTGGAAGGGTCTAGAGCCTCCATTGTTGCACTCAGGTCTAAGTCTCATGGCCCTCTATCAGAATCCAGAGTTTTGTGAAGATTGGGGAAACTTAATTTTTCACCAAAAAAAAAACCGTAAGGGGTACCACTGTCGTTTTTTTTTTCGGGTCAAAATTTTGAGTTTCGATATCCCAGCTCTGGAAGGGTCTAGAGCCTCCATTGTTGCACTCAGGTCTAAGTCTCATGGCCCTCTATCAGAATCCAGAGTTTTGTGAAGATTGGGGATACTTAATTTTTCACCCAAAAAAAAAAACGTAAGGGATACCACTGTCGTTTTTTTTTTCGGGTCAAAATTTTGAGTTTCGATATCTCAGCTCTGGAAGGGTCTAGAGCCTCCATTTTTGCACTCAGGTCTAAGTCTCATGGCCCTCTATCAGAATCCAGAGTTTTGTGAAGATTGGGGATACTTAATTTTTCACCCAAAAAAAAAAACGTAAGGGGTACCACTGTCGTTTTTTTTTCGGGTCGAAATTTTGAGTTTCAATATCTCAGCTCTGGAAGGGTCTAGAGCCTCCATTTTTGCACTCAGGTCTAAGTCTCATGGCCCTCTATCAGAATCCAGAGTTTTGTGAAGATTGGGGATACTTAATTTTTCACCCAAAAAAAAAAACGTAAGGGGTACCACTGTCGTTTTTTTTTCGGGTCGAAATTTTGAGTTTCAATATCTCAGCTCTGGAAGGGTCTAGAGCCTCCATTTTTGCACTCAGGTCTAAGTCTCATGGCCCTCTATCAGAATCCAGAGTTTTGTGAAGATTGGGGAAATTTAATTTTTCACCCAAAAAAAAAAACGTAAGGGGTACCACTGTCGTTTTTTTTTTCGGGTCGAAATTTTGAGTTTCAATATCTCAGCTCTGGAAGGGTCTAGAGCCTCCATTTTTGCACTCAGGTCTAAGTCGCATGGCCCTCTATCAGAATCCAGAGTTTTGTGAAGATTGGGGAAACTTAATTTTTCACCCAAAAAAAAAAACGTAAGGGGTACCACTGTCGTTTTTTTTTTTCGGGTCAAAATTTTGAGTTTCAATATCTCAGCTCTGGAAGGGTCTAGAGCCTCCATTTTTGCACTCAGGTCTAAGTCTCATGGCCCTCTATCAGAATCCAGAGTTTTGTGAAGATTGGGGAAACTTAATTTTTCACCCCAAAAAAAAAACGTAAGGGGTACCACTGTCGTTTTTTTTTTCGGGTCAAAATTTTGAGTTTCAATATCTCAGCTCTGGAAGGGTCTAGAGCCTCCATTTTTGCACTCAGGTCTAAGTCTCATGGCCCTCTATCAGAATCCAGAGTTTTGTGAAGATTGGGGAAACTTAATTTTTCACCCAAAAAAAAAAAACGTAAGGGGTACCACTGTCGTTTTTTTTTTCGGGTCAAAATTTTGAGTTTCGATATCTCAGCTCTGGAAGGGTCTAGAGCCTCCATTTTTGCACTCAGGTCTAAGTCTCATGGCCCTCTATCAGAATCCAGAGTTTTGTGAAGATTGGGGAAACTTAATTTTTCACCCCAAAAAAAAAAACGTAAGGGGTACCACTGTCGTTTTTTTTTTCGGGTCAAAATTTTGAGTTTCGATATCTCAGCTCTGGAAGGGTCTAGAGCCTCCATTTTTGCACTCAGGTCTAAGTCTCATGGCCCTCTATCAGAATCCAGAGTTTTGTGAAGATTGGGGAAACTTAATTTTTCACCCAAAAAAAAAAACGTAAGGGGTACCACTGTCGTTTTTTTTTTCGGGTCAAAATTTTGAGTTTCGATATCCCAGCTCTGGAAGGGTCTAGAGCCTCCATTGTTGCACTCAGGTCTAAGTCTCATGGCCCTCTATCAGAATCCAGAGTTTTGTGAAGATTGGGGATACTTAATTTTTCACCCAAAAAAAAAAACGTAAGGGGTACCACTGTCGTTTTTTTTTTCGGGTCAAAATTTTGAGTTTCGATATCTCAGCTCTGGAAGGGTCTAGAGCCTCCATTTTTGCACTCAGGTCTAAGTCTCATGGCCCTCTATCAGAATCCAGAGTTTTGTGAAGATTGGGGATACTTAATTTTTCACCCAAAAAAAAAAAACGTAAGGGGTACCACTGTCGTTTTTTTTTCGGGTCGAAATTTTGAGTTTCAATATCTCAGCTCTGGAAGGGTCTAGAGCCTCCATTTTTGCACTCAGGTCTAAGTCTCATGGCCCTCTATCAGAATCCAGAGTTTTGTGAAGATTGGGGAAACTTAATTTTTCACCCAAAAAAAAAAACGTAAGGGGTACCACTGTCGTTTTTTTTTTCGGGTCGAAATTTTGAGTTTCGATATCTCAGCTCTGGAAGGGTCTAGAGCCTCCATTTTTGCACTCAGGTCTAAGTCTCATGGCCCTCTATCAGAATCCAGAGTTTTGTGAAGATTGGGGAAACTTAATTTTTCACCCAAAAAAAAAAACGTAAGGGGTACCACTGTCGTTTTTTTTTTCGGGTCAAAATTTTGAGTTTCGATATCTCAGCTCTGGAAGGGTCTAGAGCCTCCATTTTTGCACTCAGGTCTAAGTCTCATGGCCCTCTATCAGAATCCAGAGTTTTGTGAAGATTGGGGAAACTTAATTTTTCACCCAAAAAAAAAAACGTAAGGGGTACCACTGTCGTTTTTTTTTTCGGGTCAAAATTTTGAGTTTCGATATCCCAGCTCTGGAAGGGTCTAGAGCCTCCATTGTTGCACTCAGGTCTAAGTCTCATGGCCCTCTATCAGAATCCAGAGTTTTGTGAAGATTGGGGATACTTAATTTTTCACCCAAAAAAAAAACGTAAGGGGTACCACTGTCGTTTTTTTTTTTCGGGTCAAAATTTTGAGTTTCGATATCTCAGCTCTGGAAGGGTCTAGAGCCTCCATTTTTGCACTCAGGTCTAAGTCTCATGGCCCTCTATCAGAATCCAGAGTTTTGTGAAGATTGGGGATACTTAATTTTTCACCCCAAAAAAAAAACGTAAGGGGTACCACTGTCATTTTTTTCTTCGGGTCAAAATTTTGAGTTTCAATATCTCAGCTCTGGAAGGTTCTAGAGCCTCCATTTTTGCACTCAGGTCTAAGTCTCATGGCCCTCTATCAGAATCCAGAGTTTTGTGAAGATTGGGGAAACTTAATTTTTCACCCAAAAAAAAAAAACGTAAGGGGTACCACTGTCGTTTTTTTTTTCGGGTCAAAATTTTGAGTTTCGATATCTCAGCTCTGGAAGGGTCTAGAGCCTCCATTTTTGCACTCAGGTCTAAGTCTCATGGCCCTCTATCAGAATCCAGAGTTTTGTGAAGATTGGGGAAACTTAATTTTTCACCCAAAAAAAAAAAACGTAAGGGGTACCACTGTCGTTTTTTTTTTCGGGTCAAAATTTTGAGTTTCGATATCGCAGCTCTGGAAGGGTCTAGAGCCTCCATTTTTGCACTCAGGTCTAAGTCTCATGGCCCTCTATCAGAATCCAGAGTTTTGTGAAGATTGGGGAAACTTAATTTTTCACCCCAAAAAAAAAAACGTAAGGGGTACCACTGTCGTTTTTTTTTTTCAGGTCAAAATTTTGAGTTTCGATATCTCAGCTCTGGAAGGGTCTAGAGCCTCCATTTTTGCACTCAGGTCTAAGTCTCATGGCCCTCTATCAGAATCCAGAGTTTTGTGAAGATTGGGGAAACTTAATTTTTCACCCAAAAAAAAAAACGTAAGGGGTACCACTGTCGTTTTTTTTTTCGGGTCAAAATTTTGAGTTTCGATATCCCAGCTCTGGAAGGGTCTAGAGCCTCCATTGTTGCACTCAGGTCTAAGTCTCATGGCCCTCTATCAGAATCCAGAGTTTTGTGAAGATTGGGGATACTTAATTTTTCACCCAAAAAAAAAAACGTAAGGGGTACCACTGTCGTTTTTTTTTTCGGGTCAAAATTTTGAGTTTCGATATCTCAGCTCTGGAAGGGTCTAGAGCCTCCATTTTTGCACTCAGGTCTAAGTCTCATGGCCCTCTATCAGAATCCAGAGTTTTGTGAAGATTGGGGATACTTAATTTTTCACCCAAAAAAAAAAACGTAAGGGGTACCACTGTCGTTTTTTTTTCGGGTCGAAATTTTGAGTTTCAATATCTCAGCTCTGGAAGGGTCTAGAGCCTCCATTTTTGCACTCAGGTCTAAGTCTCATGGCCCTCTATCAGAATCCAGAGTTTTGTGAAGATTGGGGAAACTTAATTTTTCACCCAAAAAAAAAAACGTAAGGGGTACCACTGTCGTTTTTTTTTTCGGGTCGAAATTTTGAGTTTCGATATCTCAGCTCTGGAAGGGTCTAGAGCCTCCATTTTTGCACTCAGGTCTAAGTCTCATGGCCCTCTATCAGAATCCAGAGTTTTGTGAAGATTGGGGATAGGCTACTTAATTTTTCACCCAAAAAAAAAAACGTAAGGGGTACCACTGTCGTTTTTTTTTCGGGTCGAAATTTTGAGTTTCAATATCTCAGCTCTGGAAGGGTCTAGAGCCTCCATTTTTGCACTCAGGTCTAAGTCTCATGGCCCTCTATCAGAATCCAGAGTTTTGTGAAGATTGGGGAAACTTAATTTTTCACCCAAAAAAAAAAAACGTAAGGGGTACCACTGTCGTTTTTTTTTTTCGGGTCAAAATTTTGAGTTTCGATATCCCAGCTCTGGAAGGGTCTAGAGCCTCCATTGTTGCACTCAGGTCTAAGTCTCATGGCCCTCTATCAGACTCCAGAGTTTTGTGAAGATTGGGGATACTTAATTTTTCACCCAAAAAAAAAACGTAAGGGGTACCACTGTCGTTTTTTTTTTCGGGTCAAAATTTGGAGTTTCGATATCTCAGCTCTGGAAGGGTCTAGAGCCTCCATTTTTGCACTCAGGTCTAAGTCTCATGGCCCTCTATCAGAATCCAGAGTTTTGTGAAGATTGGGGATACTTAATTTTTCACCCAAAAAAAAAAACGTAAGGGGTACCACTATCGTTTTTTTTTTCGGGTCGAAATTTTGAGTTTCAATATCTCAGCTCTGGAAGGGTCTAGAGCCTCCATTTTTGCACTCAGGTCTAAGTCTCATGGCCCTCTATCAGAATCCAGAGTTTTGTGAAGATTGGGGAAACTTAATTTTTCACCAAAAAAAAAACCGTAAGGGGTACCACTGTCGTTTTTTTTTTCGGGTCGAAATTTTGAGTTTCGATATCTCAGCTCTGGAAGGGTCTAGAGCCTCCATTGTTGCACTCAGGTCTAAGTCTCATGGCCCTCTATCAGAATCCAGAGTTTTGTGAAGATTGGGGATACTTAATTTTTCACCCGAAAAAAAAAAACGTAAGGGGTACCACTGTCGTTTTTTTTTTCGGGTTGAAATTTTGAGTTTCAATATCTCAGCTCTGGAAGGGTCTAGAACCTCCATTTTTGCACTCAGGTCTAAGTCTCATGGCCCTCTATCAGAATCCAGAGTTTTGTGAAGATTTGGGATACTTAATTTTTCACCCAAAAAAAAAACGTAAGGGGTACCACTGTAGTTTTTTTTTTCGGGTCAAAATTTTGAGTTTCGATATCTCAGCTCTGGAAGGGTCTAGAGCCTCCATTTTTGCACTCAGGTCTAAGTCTCATGGCCCTCTATCAGAATCCAGAGTTTTGTGAAGATTGGGGATACTTAATTTTTCACCCAAAAAAAAAAACGTAAGGGGTACCACTGTCGTTTTTTTTTCGGGTCGAAATTTTGAGTTTCAATATCTCAGCTCTGGAAGGGTCTAGAGCCTCCATTTTTGCACTCAGGTCTAAGTCTCATGGCCCTCTATCAGAATCCAGAGTTTTGTGAAGATTGGGGAAATTTAATTTTTCACCCAAAAAAAAAAACGTAAGGGGTACCACTGTCGTTTTTTTTTTCGGGTCGAAATTTTGAGTTTCAATATCTCAGCTCTGGAAGGGTCTAGAGCCTCCATTTTTGCACTCAGGTCTAAGTCGCATGGCCCTCTATCAGAATCCAGAGTTTTGTGAAGATTGGGGAAACTTAATTTTTCACCCAAAAAAAAAAACGTAAGGGGTACCACTGTCGTTTTTTTTTTTCGGGTCAAAATTTTGAGTTTCAATATCTCAGCTCTGGAAGGGTCTAGAGCCTCCATTTTTGCACTCAGGTCTAAGTCTCATGGCCCTCTATCAGAATCCAGAGTTTTGTGAAGATTGGGGAAACTTAATTTTTCACCCCAAAAAAAAAACGTAAGGGGTACCACTGTCGTTTTTTTTTTCGGGTCAAAATTTTGAGTTTCAATATCTCAGCTCTGGAAGGGTCTAGAGCCTCCATTTTTGCACTCAGGTCTAAGTCTCATGGCCCTCTATCAGAATCCAGAGTTTTGTGAAGATTGGGGAAACTTAATTTTTCACCCAAAAAAAAAAAAACGTAAGGGGTACCACTGTCGTTTTTTTTTTCGGGTCAAAATTTTGAGTTTCGATATCTCAGCTCTGGAAGGGTCTAGAGCCTCCATTTTTGCACTCAGGTCTAAGTCTCATGGCCCTCTATCAGAATCCAGAGTTTTGTGAAGATTGGGGAAACTTAATTTTTCACCCCAAAAAAAAAAACGTAAGGGGTACCACTGTCGTTTTTTTTTTCGGGTCAAAATTTTGAGTTTCGATATCTCAGCTCTGGAAGGGTCTAGAGCCTCCATTTTTGCACTCAGGTCTAAGTCTCATGGCCCTCTATCAGAATCCAGAGTTTTGTGAAGATTGGGGAAACTTAATTTTTCACCCCAAAAAAAAAAACGTAAGGGGTACCACTGTCGTTTTTTTTTTTCGGGTCAAAATTTTGAGTTTCGATATCTCAGCTCTGGAAGGGTCTAGAGCCTCCATTTTTGCACTCAGGTCTAAGTCTCATGGCCCTCTATCAGAATCCAGAGTTTTGTGAAGATTGGGGAAACTTAATTTTTCACCCAAAAAAAAAAACGTAAGGGGTACCACTGTCGTTTTTTTTTTCGGGTCAAAATTTTGAGTTTCGATATCCCAGCTCTGGAAGGGTCAGGAGCCTCCATTGTTGCACTCAGGTCTAAGTCTCATGGCCCTCTATCAGAATCCAGAGTTTTGTGAAGATTGGGGATACTTAATTTTTCACCCAAAAAAAAAAACGTAAGGGGTACCACTGTCGTTTTTTTTTTCGGGTCAAAATTTTGAGTTTCGATATCTCAGCTCTGGAAGGGTCTAGAGCCTCCATTTTTGCACTCAGGTCTAAGTCTCATGGCCCTCTATCAGAATCCAGAGTTTTGTGAAGATTGGGGATACTTAATTTTTCACCCAAAAAAAAAAACGTAAGGGGTACCACTGTCGTTTTTTTTTCGGGTCGAAATTTTGAGTTTCAATATCTCAGCTCTGGAAGGGTCTAGAGCCTCCATTTTTGCACTCAGGTCTAAGTCTCATGGCCCTCTATCAGAATCCAGAGTTTTGTGAAGATTGGGGAAACTTAATTTTTCACCCAAAAAAAAAAACGTAAGGGGTACCACTGTCGTTTTTTTTTTCGGGTCGAAATTTTGAGTTTCGATATCTCAGCTCTGGAAGGGTCTAGAGCCTCCATTTTTGCACTCAGGTCTAAGTCTCATGGCCCTCTGTCAGAATCCAGAGTTTTGTGAAGATTGGGGAAACTTAATTTTTCACCCAAAAAAAAAAACGTAAGGGGTACCACTGTCGTTTTTTTTTTCGGGTCAAAATTTTGAGTTTCGATATCTCAGCTCTGGAAGGGTCTAGAGCCTCCATTTTTGCACTCAGGTCTAAGTCTCATGGCCCTCTATCAGAATCCAGAGTTTTGTGAAGATTGGGGAAACTTAATTTTTCACCCCAAAAAAAAAACCGTAAGGGGTACCACTGTCGTTTTTTTTTTCGGGTTGAAATTTTGAGTTTCAATATCTCAGCTCTGGAAGGGTCTAGAACCTCCATTTTTGCACTCAGGTCTAAGTCTCATGGCCCTCTATCAGAATCCAGAGTTTTGTGAAGATTTGGGATACTTAATTTTTCACCCAAAAAAAAAACGTAAGGGGTACCACTGTAGTTTTTTTTTTCGGGTCAAAATTTTGAGTTTCGATATCTCAGCTCTGGAAGGGTCTAGAGCCTCCATTTTTGCACTCAGGTCTAAGTCTCATGGCCCTCTATCAGAATCCAGAGTTTTGTGAAGATTGGGGATACTTAATTTTTCACCCAAAAAAAAAAACGTAAGGGGTACCACTGTCGTTTTTTTTTCGGGTCGAAATTTTGAGTTTCAATATCTCAGCTCTGGAAGGGTCTAGAGCCTCCATTTTTGCACTCAGGTCTAAGTCTCATGGCCCTCTATCAGAATCCAGAGTTTTGTGAAGATTGGGGAAATTTAATTTTTCACCCAAAAAAAAAAACGTAAGGGGTACCACTGTCGTTTTTTTTTTCGGGTCGAAATTTTGAGTTTCAATATCTCAGCTCTGGAAGGGTCTAGAGCCTCCATTTTTGCACTCAGGTCTAAGTCGCATGGCCCTCTATCAGAATCCAGAGTTTTGTGAAGATTGGGGAAACTTAATTTTTCACCCAAAAAAAAAAACGTAAGGGGTACCACTGTCGTTTTTTTTTTTCGGGTCAAAATTTTGAGTTTCAATATCTCAGCTCTGGAAGGGTCTAGAGCCTCCATTTTTGCACTCAGGTCTAAGTCTCATGGCCCTCTATCAGAATCCAGAGTTTTGTGAAGATTGGGGAAACTTAATTTTTCACCCCAAAAAAAAAACGTAAGGGGTACCACTGTCGTTTTTTTTTTCGGGTCAAAATTTTGAGTTTCAATATCTCAGCTCTGGAAGGGTCTAGAGCCTCCATTTTTGCACTCAGGTCTAAGTCTCATGGCCCTCTATCAGAATCCAGAGTTTTGTGAAGATTGGGGAAACTTAATTTTTCACCCAAAAAAAAAAAAACGTAAGGGGTACCACTGTCGTTTTTTTTTTCGGGTCAAAATTTTGAGTTTCGATATCTCAGCTCTGGAAGGGTCTAGAGCCTCCATTTTTGCACTCAGGTCTAAGTCTCATGGCCCTCTATCAGAATCCAGAGTTTTGTGAAGATTGGGGAAACTTAATTTTTCACCCCAAAAAAAAAAACGTAAGGGGTACCACTGTCGTTTTTTTTTTCGGGTCAAAATTTTGAGTTTCGATATCTCAGCTCTGGAAGGGTCTAGAGCCTCCATTTTTGCACTCAGGTCTAAGTCTCATGGCCCTCTATCAGAATCCAGAGTTTTGTGAAGATTGGGGAAACTTAATTTTTCACCCCAAAAAAAAAAACGTAAGGGGTACCACTGTCGTTTTTTTTTTTCGGGTCAAAATTTTGAGTTTCGATATCTCAGCTCTGGAAGGGTCTAGAGCCTCCATTTTTGCACTCAGGTCTAAGTCTCATGGCCCTCTATCAGAATCCAGAGTTTTGTGAAGATTGGGGAAACTTAATTTTTCACCCAAAAAAAAAAACGTAAGGGGTACCACTGTCGTTTTTTTTTTCGGGTCAAAATTTTGAGTTTCGATATCCCAGCTCTGGAAGGGTCAGGAGCCTCCATTGTTGCACTCAGGTCTAAGTCTCATGGCCCTCTATCAGAATCCAGAGTTTTGTGAAGATTGGGGATACTTAATTTTTCACCCAAAAAAAAAAACGTAAGGGGTACCACTGTCGTTTTTTTTTTCGGGTCAAAATTTTGAGTTTCGATATCTCAGCTCTGGAAGGGTCTAGAGCCTCCATTTTTGCACTCAGGTCTAAGTCTCATGGCCCTCTATCAGAATCCAGAGTTTTGTGAAGATTGGGGATACTTAATTTTTCACCCAAAAAAAAAAACGTAAGGGGTACCACTGTCGTTTTTTTTTCGGGTCGAAATTTTGAGTTTCAATATCTCAGCTCTGGAAGGGTCTAGAGCCTCCATTTTTGCACTCAGGTCTAAGTCTCATGGCCCTCTATCAGAATCCAGAGTTTTGTGAAGATTGGGGAAACTTAATTTTTCACCCAAAAAAAAAAACGTAAGGGGTACCACTGTCGTTTTTTTTTTCGGGTCGAAATTTTGAGTTTCGATATCTCAGCTCTGGAAGGGTCTAGAGCCTCCATTTTTGCACTCAGGTCTAAGTCTCATGGCCCTCTGTCAGAATCCAGAGTTTTGTGAAGATTGGGGAAACTTAATTTTTCACCCAAAAAAAAAAACGTAAGGGGTACCACTGTCGTTTTTTTTTTCGGGTCAAAATTTTGAGTTTCGATATCTCAGCTCTGGAAGGGTCTAGAGCCTCCATTTTTGCACTCAGGTCTAAGTCTCATGGCCCTCTATCAGAATCCAGAGTTTTGTGAAGATTGGGGAAACTTAATTTTTCACCCCAAAAAAAAAACCGTAAGGGGTACCACTGTCGTTTTTTTTTTCGGGTCAAAATTTTGAGTTTCGATATCTCAGCTCTGGAAGGGTCTAGAGCCTCCATTTTTGCACTCAGGTCTAAGTCTCATGGCCCTCTATCAGAATCCAGAGTTTTGTGAAGATTGGGGAAACTTAATTTTTCACCCAAAAAAAAAAACGTAAGGGGTACCACTGTCGTTTTTTTTTTCGGGTCAAAATTTTGAGTTTCGATATCCCAGCTCTGGAAGGGTCTAGAGCCTCCATTGTTGCACTCAGGTCTAAGTCTCATGGCCCTCTATCAGAATCCAGAGTTTTGTGAAGATTGGGGATACTTAATTTTTCACCCAAAAAAAAAACGTAAGGGGTACCACTGTCGTTTTTTTTTTCGGGTCAAAATTTTGAGTTTCGATATCTCAGCTCTGGAAGGGTCTAGAGCCTCCATTTTTGCACTCAGGTCTAAGTCTCATGGCCCTCTATCAGAATCCAGAGTTTTGTGAAGATTGGGGATACTTAATTTTTCACCCCAAAAAAAAAACGTAAGGGGTACCACTGTCATTTTTTTTTTCGGGTCAAAATTTTGAGTTTCAATATCTCAGCTCTGGAAGGTTCTAGAGCCTCCATTTTTGCACTCAGGTCTAAGTCTCATGGCCCTCTATCAGAATCCAGAGTTTTGTGAAGATTGGGGAAACTTAATTTTTCACCCAAAAAAAAAAAACGTAAGGGGTACCACTGTCGTTTTTTTTTTCGGGTCAAAATTTTGAGTTTCCATATCTCAGCTCTGGAAGGGTCTAGAGCCTCCATTTTTGCACTCAGGTCTAAGTCTCATGGCCCTCTATCAGAATCCAGAGTTTTGTGAAGATTGGGGAAACTTAATTTTTCACCCAAAAAAAAAAAACGTAAGGGGTACCACTGTCGTTTTTTTTTTCGGGTCAAAATTTTGAGTTTCGATATCGCAGCTCTGGAAGGGTCTAGAGCCTCCATTTTTGCACTCAGGTCTAAGTCTCATGGCCCTCTATCAGAATCCAGAGTTTTGTGAAGATTGGGGAAACTTAATTTTTCACCCCAAAAAAAAAAAACGTAAGGGGTACCACTGTCGTTTTTTTTTTCAGGTCAAAATTTTGAGTTTCGATATCTCAGCTCTGGAAGGGTCTAGAGCCTCCATTTTTGCACTCAGGTCTAAGTCTCATGGCCCTCTATCAGAATCCAGAGTTTTGTGAAGATTGGGGAAACTTAATTTTTCACCCAAAAAAAAAAACGTAAGGGGTACCACTGTCGTTTTTTTTTTCGGGTCAAAATTTTGAGTTTCGATATCCCAGCTCTGGAAGGGTCTAGAGCCTCCATTGTTGCACTCAGGTCTAAGTCTCATGGCCCTCTATCAGAATCCAGAGTTTTGTGAAGATTGGGGATACTTAATTTTTCACCCAAAAAAAAAAACGTAAGGGGTACCACTGTCGTTTTTTTTTTCGGGTCAAAATTTTGAGTTTCGATATCTCAGCTCTGGAAGGGTCTAGAGCCTCCATTTTTGCACTCAGGTCTAAGTCTCATGGCCCTCTATCAGAATCCAGAGTTTTGTGAAGATTGGGGATACTTAATTTTTCACCCAAAAAAAAAAACGTAAGGGGTACCACTGTCGTTTTTTTTTCGGGTCGAAATTTTGAGTTTCAATATCTCAGCTCTGGAAGGGTCTAGAGCCTCCATTTTTGCACTCAGGTCTAAGTCTCATGGCCCTCTATCAGAATCCAGAGTTTTGTGAAGATTGGGGAAACTTAATTTTTCACCCAAAAAAAAAAAACGTAAGGGGTACCACTGTCGTTTTTTTTTCGGGTCGAAATTTTGAGTTTCGATATCTCAGCTCTGGAAGGGTCTAGAGCCTCCATTTTTGCACTCAGGTCTAAGTCTCATGGCCCTCTATCAGAATCCAGAGTTTTGTGAAGATTGGGGAAACTTAATTTTTCACCCAAAAAAAAAAACGTAAGGGGTACCACTGTCGTTTTTTTTTTCGGGTCAAAATTTTGAGTTTCGATATCTCAGCTCTGGAAGGGTCTAGAGCCTCCATTTTTGCACTCAGGTCTAAGTCTCATGGCCCTCTATCAGAATCCAGAGTTTTGTGAAGATTGGGGAAACTTAATTTTTCACCCCAAAAAAAAAACCGTAAGGGGTACCACTGTCGTTTTTTTTTTCGGGTCGAAATTTTGAGTTTCGATATCTCAGCTCTGGAAGGGTCTAGAGCCTCCATTTTTGCACTCAGGTCTAAGTCTCATGGCCCTCTATCAGAATCCAGAGTTTTGTGAAGATTGGGGAAACTTAATTTTTCACCCAAAAAAAAAAACGTAAGGGGTACCACTGTCGTTTTTTTTTTCGGGTCAAAATTTTGAGTTTCGATATCTCAGCTCTGGAAGGGTCTAGAGCCTCCATTTTTGCACTCAGGTCTAAGTCTCATGGCCCTCTATCAGAATCCAGAGTTTTGTGAAGATTGGGGAAACTTAATTTTTCACCCCAAAAAAAAAACCGTAAGGGGTACCACTGTCGTTTTTTTTTTCGGGTCAAAATTTTGAGTTTCGATATCTCAGCTCTGGAAGGGTCTAGAGCCTCCATTTTTGCACTCAGGTCTAAGTCTCATGGCCCTCTATCAGAATCCAGAGTTTTGTGAAGATTGGGGAAACTTAATTTTTCACCCAAAAAAAAAAAACGTAAGGGGTACCACTGTCGTTTTTTTTTTCGGGTCAAAATTTTGAGTTTCGATATCCCAGCTCTGGAAGGGTCTAGAGCCTCCATTGTTGCACTCAGGTCTAAGTCTCATGGCCCTCTATCAGAATCCAGAGTTTTGTGAAGATTGGGGAAACTTAATTTTTCACCCAAAAAAAAAACGTAAGGGGTACCACTGTCGTTTTTTTTTTCCGGGTCGAAATTTTGAGTTTCGATATCTCAGCTCTGGAAGGGTCTAGAGCCTCCATTTTTGCACTCAGGTCTAAGTCTCATGGCCCTCTATCAGAATCCAGAGTTTTGTGAAGATTGGGGATACTTAATTTTTCACCCAAAAAAAAAAACGTAAGGGGTACCACTGTCGTTTTTTTTTCGGGTCGAAATTTTGAGTTTCAATATCTCAGCTCTGGAAGGGTCTAGAGCCTCCATTTTTGCACTCAGGTCTAAGTCTCATGGCCCTCTATCAGAATCCAGAGTTTTGTGAAGATTGGGGAAACTTAATTTTTCACCCAAAAAAAAAAAAAACTTAAGGGGTACCACTGTCGTTTTTTTTTTTCGGGTCAAAATTTTGAGTTTCGATATCTCAGCTCTGGAAGGGTCTAGAGCCTCCATTTTTGCACTCAGGTCTAAGTCTCATGGCCCTCTATCAGAATCCAGAGTTTTGTGAAGATTGGGGATAGGCTACTTAATTTTTCACCCAAAAAAAAAAAACGTAAGGGGTACCACTGTCGTTTTTTTTTCGGGTCGAAATTTTGAGTTTCAATATCTCAGCTCTGGAAGGGTCTAGAGCCTCCATTTTTGCACTCAGGTCTAAGTCTCATGGCCCTCTATCAGAATCCAGAGTTTTGTGAAGATTGGGGAAACTTAATTTTTCACCCAAAAAAAAAAACGTAAGGGGTACCACTGTCGTTTTTTTTTTTCGGGTCAAAATTTTGAGTTTCGATATCCCAGCTCTGGAAGGGTCTAGAGCCTCCATTGTTGCACTCAGGTCTAAGTCTCATGGCCCTCTATCAGACTCCAGAGTTTTGTGAAGATTGGGGATACTTAATTTTTCACCCAAAAAAAAAAACGTAAGGGGTACCACTGTCGTTTTTTTTTTCGGGTCAAAATTTTGAGTTTCGATATCTCAGCTCTGGAAGGGTCTAGAGCCTCCATTTTTGCACTCAGGTCTAAGTCTCATGGCCCTCTATCAGAATCCAGAGTTTTGTGAAGATTGGGGATACTTAATTTTTCACCCAAAAAAAAAACGTAAGGGGTACCACTGTCGTTTTTTTTTTCGGGTCAAAATTTTGAGTTTCGATATCTCAGCTCTGGAAGGGTCTAGAGCCTCCATTTTTGCACTCAGGTCTAAGTCTCATGGCCCTCTATCAGAATCCAGAGTTTTGTGAAGATTGGGGAAACTTAATTTTTCACCCAAAAAAAAAAAACGTAAGGGGTACCACTGTCGTTTTTTTTTTCGGGTCAAAATTTTGAGTTTCGATATCTCAGCTCTGGAAGGGTCTAGAGCCTCCATTGTTGCACTCAGGTCTAAGTCTCATGGCCCTCTATCAGAATCCAGAGTTTTGTGAAGATTGGGGAAACTTAATTTTTCACCAAAAAAAAAACCGTAAGGGGTACCACTGTCGTTTTTTTTTTTCGGGTCGAAATTTTGAGTTTCGATATCTCAGCTCTGGAAGGGTCTAGAGCCTCCATTGTTGCACTCAGGTCTAAGTCTCATGGCCCTCTATCAGAATCCAGAGTTTTGTGAAGATTGGGGATACTTAATTTTTCACCCGAAAAAAAAAACGTAAGGGGTACCACTGTCGTTTTTTTTTTCGGGTTGAAATTTTGAGTTTCAATATCTCAGCTCTGGAAGGGTCTAGAACCTCCATTTTTGCACTCAGGTCTAAGTCTCATGGCCCTCTATCAGAATCCAGAGTTTTGTGAAGATTTGGGATACTTAATTTTTCACCCAAAAAAAAAAACGTAAGGGGTACCACTGTAGTTTTTTTTTTCGGGTCAAAATTTTGAGTTTCGATATCTCAGCTCTGGAAGGGTCTAGAGCCTCCATTTTTGCACTCAGGTCTAAGTCTCATGGCCCTCTATCAGAATCCAGAGTTTTGTGAAGATTGGGGATACTTAATTTTTCACCCAAAAAAAAAACGTAAGGGGTACCACTGTCGTTTTTTTTTCGGGTCGAAATTTTGAGTTTCAATATCTCAGCTCTGGAAGGGTCTAGAGCCTCCATTTTTGCACTCAGGTCTAAGTCTCATGGCCCTCTATCAGAATCCAGAGTTTTGTGAAGATTGGGGAAATTTAATTTTTCACCCAAAAAAAAAAAACGTAAGGGGTACCACTGTCGTTTTTTTTTTTCGGGTCGAAATTTTGAGTTTCAATATCTCAGCTCTGGAAGGGTCTAGAGCCTCCATTTTTGCACTCAGGTCTAAGTCTCATGGCCCTCTATCAGAATCCAGAGTTTTGTGAAGATTGGGGAAACTTAATTTTTCACCCAAAAAAAAAAAACGTAAGGGGTACCACTGTCGTTTTTTTTTTCGGGTCAAAATTTTGAGTTTCAATATCTCAGCTCTGGAAGGGTCTAGAGCCTCCATTTTTGCACTCAGGTCTAAGTCTCATGGCCCTCTATCAGAATCCAGAGTTTTGTGAAGATTGGGGAAACTTAATTTTTCACCCAAAAAAAAAAAACGTAAGGGGTACCACTGTCGTTTTTTTTTTCGGGTCAAAATTTTGAGTTTCGATATCTCAGCTCTGGAAGGGTCTAGAGCCTCCATTTTTGCACTCAGGTCTAAGTCTCATGGCCCTCTATCAGAATCCAGAGTTTTGTGAAGATTGGGGAAACTTAATTTTTCACCCCAAAAACAAAAACGTAAGGGGTACCACTGTCGTTTTTTTTTTCGGGTCAAAATTTTGAGTTTCGATATCTCAGCTCTGGAAGGGTCTAGAGCCTCCATTTTTGCACTCAGGTCTAAGTCTCATGGCCCTCTATCAGAATCCAGAGTTTTGTGAAGATTGGGGAAACTTAATTTTTCACCCAAAAAAAAAAAACGTAAGGGGTACCACTGTCGTTTTTTTTTCGGGTCAAAATTTTGAGTTTCGATATCTCAGCTCTGGAAGGGTCTAGAGCCTCCATTTTTGCACTCAGGTCTAAGTCTCATGGCCCTCTATCAGAATCCAGAGTTTTGTGAAGATTGGGGAAATTTAATTTTTCACCCAAAAAAAAAAACGTAAGGGGTACCACTGTCGTTTTTTTTTTCGGGTCGAAATTTTGAGTTTCAATATCTCAGCTCTGGAAGGGTCTAGAGCCTCCATTTTTGCACTCAGGTCTAAGTCTCATGGCCCTCTATCAGAATCCAGAGTTTTGTGAAGATTGGGGAAACTTAATTTTTCACCCAAAAAAAAAAACGTAAGGGGTACCACTGTCGTTTTTTTTTTCGGGTCAAAATTTTGAGTTTCAATATCTCAGCTCTGGAAGGGTCTAGAGCCTCCATTTTTGCACTCAGGTCTAAGTCTCATGGCCCTCTATCAGAATCCAGAGTTTTGTGAAGATTGGGGAAACTTAATTTTTCACCCCAAAAAAAAAACGTAAGGGGTACCACTGTCGTTTTTTTTTTCGGGTCAAAATTTTGAGTTTCAATATCTCAGCTCTGGAAGGGTCTAGAGCCTCCATTTTTGCACTCAGGTCTAAGTCTCATGGCCCTCTATCAGAATCCAGCGTTTTGTGAAGATTGGGGAAACTTAATTTTTCACCCAAAAAAAAAAACGTAAGGGGTACCACTGTCGTTTTTTTTTTTCGGGTCAAAATTTTGAGTTTCGATATCTCAGCTCTGGAAGGGTCTAGAGCCTCCATTTTTGCACTCAGGTCTAAGTCTCATGGCCCTCTATCAGAATCCAGAGTTTTGTGAAGATTGGGGAAACTTAATTTTTCACCCAAAAAAAAAAAACGTAAGGGGTACCACTGTCGTTTTTTTTTTCGGGTCAAAATTTTGAGTTTCGATATCTCAGCTCTGGAAGGGTCTAGAGCCTCCATTTTTGCACTCAGGTCTAAGTCTCATGGCCCTCTATCAGAATCCAGAGTTTTGTGAAGATTGGGGAAACTTAATTTTTCACCCCAAAAAAAAAACCGTAAGGGGTACCACTGTCGTTTTTTTTTTCGGGTCAAAATTTTGAGTTTCGATATCTCAGCTCTGGAAGGGTCTAGAGCCTCCATTTTTGCACTCAGGTCTAAGTCTCATGGCCCTCTATCAGAATCCAGAGTTTTGTGAAGATTGGGGAAACTTAATTTTTCACCCAAAAAAAAAAAACGTAAGGGGTACCACTGTCGTTTTTTTTTTCGGGTCAAAATTTTGAGTTTCGATATCCCAGCTCTGGAAGGGTCTAGAGCCTCCATTGTTGCACTCAGGTCTAAGTCTCATGGCCCTCTATCAGAATCCAGAGTTTTGTGAAGATTGGGGATACTTAATTTTTCACCCAAAAAAAAAAACGTAAGGGGTACCACTGTCGTTTTTTTTTTCGGGTCAAAATTTTGTGTTTCGATATCTCAGCTCTGGAAGGGTCTAGAGCCTCCATTTTTGCACTCAGGTCTAAGTCTCATGGCCCTCTATCAGAATCCAGAGTTTTGTGAAGATTGGGGATACTTAATTTTTCACCCAAAAAAAAAAAACGTAAGGGGTACCACTGTCGTTTTTTTTTCGGGTCGAAATTTTGAGTTTCAATATCTCAGCTCTGGAAGGGTCTAGAGCCTCCATTTTTGCACTCAGGTCTAAGTCTCATGGCCTCTATCAGAATCCAGAGTTTTGTGAAGATTGGGGAAACTTAATTTTTCACCCAAAAAAAAAAAACGTAAGGGGTACCACTGTCGTTTTTTTTTTCGGGTCGAAATTTTGAGTTTCGATATCTCAGCTCTGGAAGGGTCTAGAGCCTCCATTTTTGCACTCAGGTCTAAGTCTCATGGCCCTCTATCAGAATCCAGAGTTTTGTGAAGATTGGGGAAACTTAATTTTTCACCCAAAAAAAAAAACGTAAGGGGTACCACTGTCGTTTTTTTTTTCGGGTCAAAATTTTGAGTTTCAATATCTCAGCTCTGGAAGGGTCTAGAGCCTCCATTTTTGCACTCAGGTCTAAGTCTCATGGCCCTCTATCAGAATCCAGAGTTTTGTGAAGATTGGGGATACTTAATTTTTCACCCAAAAAAAAAAACGTAAGGGGTACCACTGTCGTTTTTTTTTCGGGTCGAAATTTTGAGTTTCAATATCTCAGCTCTGGAAGGGTCTAGAGCCTCCATTTTTGCACTCAGGTCTAAGTCTCATGGCCCTCTATCAGAATCCAGAGTTTTGTGAAGATTGGGGAAACTTAATTTTTCACCCAAAAAAAAAAACGTAAGGGGTACCACTGTCGTTTTTTTTTTCCGGGTCGAAATTTTGAGTTTCGATATCTCAGCTCTGGAAGGGTCTAGAGCCTCCATTTTTGCACTCAGGTCTAAGTCTCATGGCCCTCTATCAGAATCCAGAGTTTTGTGAAGATTGGGGATACTTAATTTTTCACCCAAAAAAAAAAACGTAAGGGGTACCACTGTCGTTTTTTTTTCGGGTCGAAATTTTGAGTTTCAATATCTCAGCTCTGGAAGGGTCTAGAGCCTCCATTTTTGCACTCAGGTCTAAGTCTCATGGCCCTCTATCAGAATCCAGAGTTTTGTGAAGATTGGGGAAACTTAATTTTTCACCCAAAAAAAAAAAACGTAAGGGGTACCACTGTCGTTTTTTTTTTCGGGTCAAAATTTTGAGTTTCGATATCTCAGCTCTGGAAGGGTCTAGAGCCTCCATTTTTGCACTCAGGTCTAAGTCTCATGGCCCTCTATCAGAATCCAGAGTTTTGTGAAGATTGGGGAAACTTAATTTTTCACCCAAAAAAAAAAACGTAAGGGGTACCACTGTCGTTTTTTTTTTTCGGGTCAAAATTTTGAGTTTCGATATCCCAGCTCTGGAAGGGTCTAGAGCCTCCATTGTTGCACTCAGGTCTAAGTATCATGGCCCTCTATCAGACTCCAGAGTTTTGTGAAGATTGGGGATACTTAATTTTTCACCCAAAAAAAAAAACATAAGGGGTACCACTGTCGTTTTTTTTTTCGGGTCAAAATTTTGAGTTTCGATATCTCAGCTCTGGAAGGGTCTAGAGCCTCCATTTTTGCACTCAGGTCTAAGTCTCATGGCCCTCTATCAGACTCCAGAGTTTTGTGAAGATTGGGGATACTTAATTTTTCACCCAAAAAAAAAAACGTAAGGGGTACCACTATCGTTTTTTTTTCGGGTCGAAATTTTGAGTTTCAATATCTCAGCTCTGGAAGGGTCTAGAGCCTCCATTTTTGCACTCAGGTCTAAGTCTCATGGCCCTCTATCAGAATCCAGAGTTTTGTGAAGATTGGGGATACTTAATTTTTCACCCGAAAAAAAAAACGTAAGGGGTACCACTGTCGTTTTTTTTTTCGGGTCAAAATTTTGAGTTTCGATATCTCAGCTCTGGAAGGGTCTAGAGCCTCCATTTTTGCACTCAGGTCTAAGTCTCATGGCCCTCTATCAGAATCCAGAGTTTTGTGAAGATTGGGGAAACTTAATTTTTCACCCAAAAAAAAAAAACGTAAGGGGTACCACTGTCGTTTTTTTTTTCGGGTCAAAATTTTGAGTTTCGATATCTCAGCTCTGGAAGGGTCTAGAGCCTCCATTTTTGCACTCAGGTCTAAGTCTCATGGCCCTCTATCAGAATCCAGAGTTTTGTGAAGATTGGGGAAACTTAATTTTTCACCCAAAAAAAAAAAACGTAAGGGGTACCACTGTCGTTTTTTTTTTCGGGTCAAAATTTTGAGTTTCGATATCCCAGCTCTGGAAGGGTCTAGAGCCTCCATTGTTGCACTCAGGTCTAAGTCTCATGGCCCTCTATCAGAATCCAGAGTTTTGTGAAGATTGGGGATACTTAATTTTTCACCCAAAAAAAAAAACGTAAGGGGTACCACTGTCGTTTTTTTTTTTCGGGTCAAAATTTTGTGTTTCGATATCTCAGCTCTGGAAGGGTCTAGAGCCTCCATTTTTGCACTCAGGTCTAAGTCTCATGGCCCTCTATCAGAATCCAGAGTTTTGTGAAGATTGGGGATACTTAATTTTTCACCCAAAAAAAAAAAACGTAAGGGGTACCACTGTCGTTTTTTTTTCGGGTCGAAATTTTGAGTTTCAATATCTCAGCTCTGGAAGGGTCTAGAGCCTCCATTTTTGCACTCAGGTCTAAGTCTCATGGCCTCTATCAGAATCCAGAGTTTTGTGAAGATTGGGGAAACTTAATTTTTCACCCCAAAAAAAAAACGTAAGGGGTACCACTGTCGTTTTTTTTTCGGGTCAAAATTTTGAGTTTCAATATCTCAGCTCTGGAAGGGTCTAGAGCCTCCATTTTTGCACTCAGGTCTAAGTCTCATGGCCCTCTATCAGAATCCAGAGTTTTGTGAAGATTGGGGAAACTTAATTTTTCACCCAAAAAAAAAAAACGTAAGGGGTACCACTGTCGTTTTTTTTTTCGGGTCAAAATTTTGAGTTTCGATATCTCAGCTCTGGAAGGGTCTAGAGCCTCCATTTTTGCACTCAGGTCTAAGTCTCATGGCCCTCTATCAGAATCCAGAGTTTTGTGAAGATTGGGGAAACTTAATTTTTCACCAAAAAAAAAAACCGTAAGGGGTACCACTGTGTTTTTTTTTTTCGGGTCGAAATTTTGAGTTTCGATATCTCAGCTCTGGAAGGGTCTAGAGCCTCCATTTTTGCACTCAGGTCTAAGTCTCATGGCCCTCTATCAGAATCCAGAGTTTTGTGAAGATTGGGGAAACTTAATTTTTCACCCAAAAAAAAAAACGTAAGGGGTACCACTGTCGTTTTTTTTTTCGGGTCAAAATTTTGAGTTTCAATATCTCAGCTCTGGAAGGGTCTAGAGCCTCCATTTTTGCACTCAGGTCTAAGTCTCATGGCCCTCTATCAGAATCCAGAGTTTTGTGAAGATTGGGGAAACTTAATTTTTCACCCAAAAAAAAAAACGTAAGGGGTACCACTGTCGTTTTTTTTTTCGGGTCAAAATTTTGAGTTTCAATATCTCAGCTCTGGAAGGGTCTAGAGCCTCCATTTTTGCACTCAGGTCTAAGTCTCATGGCCCTCTATCAGAATCCAGAGTTTTGTGAAGATTGGGGAAACTTAATTTTTCACCCCAAAAAAAAAAACGTAAGGGGTACCACTGTCGTTTTTTTTTTCGGGTCAAAATTTTGAGTTTCAATATCTCAGCTCTGGAAGGGTCTAGAGCCTCCATTTTTGCACTCAGGTCTAAGTCTCATGGCCCTCTATCAGAATCCAGAGTTTTGTGAAGATTGGGGAAACTTAATTTTTCACCCAAAAAAAAAAAACGTAAGGGGTACCACTGTCGTTTTTTTTTTCGGGTCAAAATTTTGAGTTTCGATATCTCAGCTCTGGAAGGGTCTAGAGCCTCCATATTTGCACTCAGGTCTAAGTCTCATGGCCCTCTATCAGAATCCAGAGTTTTGTGAAGATTGGGGAAACTTAATTTTTCACCCCAAAAAAAAAACGTAAGGGGTACCACTGTCGTTTTTTTTTTCGGGTCAAAATTTTGAGTTTCGATATCTCAGCTCTGGAAGGGTCTAGAGCCTCCATTTTTGCACTCAGGTCTAAGTCTCATGGCCCTCTATCAGAATCCAGAGTTTTGTGAAGATTGGGGAAACTTAATTTTTCACCCAAAAAAAAAAACGTAAGGGGTACCACTGTCGTTTTTTTTTTCGGGTCAAAATTTTGAGTTTCGATATCCCAGCTCTGGAAGGGTCTAGAGCCTCCATTGTTGCACTCAGGTCTAAGTCTCATGGCCCTCTATCAGAATCCAGAGTTTTGTGAAGATTGGGGATACTTAATTTTTCACCCAAAAAAAAAAACGTAAGGGGTACCACTGTCGTTTTTTTTTTTCGGGTCAAAATTTTGAGTTTCGATATCTCAGCTCTGGAAGGGTCTAGAGCCTCCATTTTTGCACTCAGGTCTAAGTCTCATGGCCCTCTATCAGAATCCAGAGTTTTGTGAAGATTGGGGATACTTAATTTTTCACCCAAAAAAAAAACGTAAGGGGTACCACTGTCGTTTTTTTTTCGGGTCGAAATTTTGAGTTTCAATATCTCAGCTCTGGAAGGGTCTAGAGCCTCCATTTTTGCACTCAGGTCTAAGTCTCATGGCCCTCTATCAGAATCCAGAGTTTTGTGAAGATTGGGGAAACTTAATTTTTCACCCAAAAAAAAAAACGTAAGGGGTACCACTGTCGTTTTTTTTTTTCGGGTCGAAATTTTGAGTTTCGATATCTCAGCTCTGGAAGGGTCTAGAGCCTCCATTTTTGCACTCAGGTCTAAGTCTCATGGCCCTCTATCAGAATCCAGAGTTTTGTGAAGATTGGGGAAACTTAATTTTTCACCCAAAAAAAAAAACGTAAGGGGTACCACTGTCGTTTTTTTTTTCGGGTCAAAATTTTGAGTTTCAATATCTCAGCTCTGGAAGGGTCTAGAGCCTCCATTTTTGCACTCAGGTCTAAGTCTCATGGCCCTCTATCAGAATCCAGAGTTTTGTGAAGATTGGGGAAACTTAATTTTTCACCCAAAAAAAAAAAACGTAAGGGGTACCACTGTCGTTTTTTTTTTCGGGTCGAAATTTTGAGTTTCAATATCTCAGCTCTGGAAGGGTCTAGAGCCTCCATTTTTGCACTCAGGTCTAAGTCTCATGGCCCTCTATCAGAATCCAGAGTTTTGTGAAGATTGGGGAAACTTAATTTTTCACCCAAAAAAAAAAAAACGTAAGGGGTACCACTGTCGTTTTTTTTTTTCGGGTCAAAATTTTGAGTTTCGATATCTCAGCTCTGGAAGGGTCTAGAGCCTCCATTTTTGCACTCAGGTCTAAGTCTCATGGCCCTCTATCAGAATCCAGAGTTTTGTGAAGATTGGGGATAGGCTACTTAATTTTTCACCCAAAAAAAAAAACGTAAGGGGTACCACTGTCGTTTTTTTTTTTCGGGTCAAAATTTTGAGTTTCGATATCCCAGCTCTGGAAGGGTCTAGAGCCTCCATTGTTGCACTCAGGTCTAAGTCTCATGGCCCTCTATCAGACTCCAGAGTTTTGTGAAGATTGGGGATACTTAATTTTTCACCCAAAAAAAAAAACGTAAGGGGTACCACTGTCGTTTTTTTTTTCGGGTCAAAATTTTGAGTTTCGATATCTCAGCTCTGGAAGGGTCTAGAGCCTCCATTTTTGCACTCAGGTCTAAGTCTCATGGCCCTCTATCAGAATCCAGAGTTTTGTGAAGATTGGGGATACTTAATTTTTCACCCAAAAAAAAAACGTAAGGGGTACCACTATCGTTTTTTTTTCGGGTCGAAATTTTGAGTTTCAATATCTCAGCTCTGGAAGGGTCTAGAGCCTCCATTTTTGCACTCAGGTCTAAGTCTCATGGCCCTCTATCAGAATCCAGAGTTTTGTGAAGATTGGGGAAACTTAATTTTTCACCCAAAAAAAAAAAACGTAAGGGGTACCACTGCCTTTTTTTTGTTCGGGTCAAAATTTTGAGTTTCGATATCTCAGCTCTGGAAGGGTCTAGAGCCTCCATTGTTGCACTCAGGTCTAAGTCTCATGGCCCTCTATCAGAATCCAGAGTTTTGTGAAGATTGGGGAAACTTAATTTTTCACCAAAAAAAAAACCGTAAGGGGTACCACTGTCGTTTTTTTTTTTCGGGTCGAAATTTTGAGTTTCGATATCTCAGCTCTGGAAGGGTCTAGAGCCTCCATTGTTGCACTCAGGTCTAAGTCTCATGGCCCTCTATCAGAATCTAGAGTTTTGTGAAGATTGGGGATACTTAATTTTTCACCCGAAAAAAAAAACGTAAGGGGTACCACTGTCGTTTTTTTTTTCGGGTTGAAATTTTGAGTTTCAATATCTCAGCTCTGGAAGGGTCTAGAGCCTCCATTGTTGCACTCAGGTCTAAGTCTCATGGCCCTCTATCAGAATCCAGAGTTTTGTGAAGATTGGGGAAACTTAATTTTTCACCAAAAAAAAAACCGTAAGGGGTACCACTGTCGTTTTTTTTTTTCGGGTCGAAATTTTGAGTTTCGATATCTCAGCTCTGGAAGGGTCTAGAGCCTCCATTGTTGCACTCAAGTCTAAGTCTCATGGCCCTCTATCAGAATCCAGAGTTTTGTGAAGATTGGGGATACTTAATTTTTCACCCGAAAAAAAAAAACGTAAGGGGTACCACTGTCGTTTTTTTTTTCGGGTTGAAATTTTGAGTTTCAATATCTCAGCTCTGGAAGGGTCTAGAACCTCCATTTTTGCACTCAGGTCTAAGTCTCATGGCCCTCTATCAGAATCCAGAGTTTTGTGAAGATTTGGGATACTTAATTTTTCACCCAAAAAAAAAACGTAAGGGGTACCACTGTAGTTTTTTTTTTCGGGTCAAAATTTTGAGTTTCGATATCTCAGCTCTGGAAGGGTCTAGAGCCTCCATTTTTGCACTCAGGTCTAAGTCTCATGGCCCTCTATCAGAATCCAGAGTTTTGTGAAGATTGGGGATACTTAATTTTTCACCCAAAAAAAAAAACGTAAGGGGTACCACTGTCGTTTTTTTTTCGGGTCGAAATTTTGAGTTTCAATATCTCAGCTCTGGAAGGGTCTAGAGCCTCCATTTTTGCACTCAGGTCTAAGTCTCATGGCCCTCTATCAGAATCCAGAGTTTTGTGAAGATTGGGGAAATTTAATTTTTCACCCAAAAAAAAAAAACGTAAGGGGTACCACTGTCGTTTTTTTTTTCGGGTCGAAATTTTGAGTTTCAATATCTCAGCTCTGGAAGGGTCTAGAGCCTCCATTTTTGCACTCAGGTCTAAGTCTCATGGCCCTCTATCAGAATCCAGAGTTTTGTGAAGATTGGGGAAACTTAATTTTTCACCCAAAAAAAAAAACGTAAGGGGTACCACTGTCGTTTTTTTTTTCGGGTCAAAATTTTGAGTTTCAATATCTCAGCTCTGGAAGGGTCTAGAGCCTCCATTTTTGCACTCAGGTCTAAGTCTCATGGCCCTCTATCAGAATCCAGAGTTTTGTGAAGATTGGGGAAACTTAATTTTTCACCCCAAAAAAAAAAACGTAAGGGGTACCACTGTCGTTTTTTTTTTCGGGTCAAAATTTTGAGTTTCAATATCTCAGCTCTGGAAGGGTCTAGAGCCTCCATTTTTGCACTCAGGTCTAAGTCTCATGGCCCTCTATCAGAATCCAGAGTTTTGTGAAGATTGGGGAAACTTAATTTTTCACGCAAAAAAAAAAAAACGTAAGGGGTACCACTGTCGTTTTTTTTTTCGGGTCAAAATTTTGAGTTTCGATATCTCAGCTCTGGAAGGGTCTAGAGCCTCCATTTTTGCACTCAGGTCTAAGTCTCATGGCCCTCTATCAGAATCCAGAGTTTTGTGAAGATTGGGGAAACTTAATTTTTCACCCCAAAAAAAAAACGTAAGGGGTACCACTGTCGTTTTTTTTTTCGGGTCAAAATTTTGAGTTTCGATATCTCAGCTCTGGAAGGGTCTAGAGCCTCCATTTTTGCACTCAGGTCTAAGTCTCATGGCCCTCTATCAGAATCCAGAGTTTTGTGAAGATTGGGGAAACTTAATTTTTCACCCAAAAAAAAAAACGTAAGGGGTACCACTGTCGTTTTTTTTTTTCGGGTCAAAATTTTGAGTTTCGATATCCCAGCTCTGGAAGGGTCTAGAGCCTCCATTGTTGCACTCAGGTCTAAGTCTCATGGCCCTCTATCAGAATCCAGAGTTTTGTGAAGATTGGGGATACTTAATTTTTCACCCAAAAAAAAAAACGTAAGGGGTACCACTGTCGTTTTTTTTTTCGGGTCAAAATTTTGAGTTTCGATATCTCAGCTCTGGAAGGGTCTAGAGCCTCCATTTTTGCACTCAGGTCTAAGTCTCATGGCCCTCTATCAGAATCCAGAGTTTTGTGAAGATTGGGGATACTTAATTTTTCACCCAAAAAAAAAAACGTAAGGGGTACCACTGTCGTTTTTTTTTCGGGTCGAAATTTTGAGTTTCAATATCTCAGCTCTGGAAGGGTCTAGAGCCTCCATTTTTGCACTCAGGTCTAAGTCTCATGGCCCTCTATCAGAATCCAGAGTTTTGTGAAGATTGGGGAAACTTAATTTTTCACCCAAAAAAAAAAACGTAAGGGGTACCACTGTCGTTTTTTTTTTTCGGGTCGAAATTTTGAGTTTCGATATCTCAGCTCTGGAAGGGTCTAGAGCCTCCATTTTTGCACTCAGGTCTAAGTCTCATGGCCCTCTATCAGAATCCAGAGTTTTGTGAAGATTGGGGAAACTTAATTTTTCACCCAAAAAAAAAAAACGTAAGGGGTACCACTGTCGTTTTTTTTTTCGGGTCAAAATTTTGAGTTTCAATATCTCAGCTCTGGAAGGGTCTAGAGCCTCCATTTTTGCACTCAGGTCTAAGTCTCATGGCCCTCTATCAGAATCCAGAGTTTTGTGAAGATTGGGGAAACTTAATTTTTCACCCAAAAAAAAAAAACGTAAGGGGTACCACTGTCGTTTTTTTTTTCGGGTCGAAATTTTGAGTTTCAATATCTCAGCTCTGGAAGGGTCTAGAGCCTCCATTTTTGCACTCAGGTCTAAGTCTCATGGCCCTCTATCAGAATCCAGAGTTTTGTGAAGATTGGGGAAACTTAATTTTTCACCCAAAAAAAAAACGTAAGGGGTACCACTGTCGTTTTTTTTTTCGGGTCAAAATTTTGAGTTTCAATATCTCAGCTCTGGAAGGGTCTAGAGCCTCCATTTTTGCACTCAGGTCTAAGTCTCATGGCCCTCTATCAGAATCCAGAGTTTTGTGAAGATTGGGGAAACTTAATTTTTCACCCCAAAAAAAAAACGTAAGGGGTACCACTGTCGTTTTTTTTTTCGGGTCAAAATTTTGAGTTTCAATATCTCAGCTCTGGAAGGGTCTAGAGCCTCCATTTTTGCACTCAGGTCTAAGTCTCATGGCCCTCTATCAGAATCCAGAGTTTTGTGAAGATTGGGGAAACTTAATTTTTCACCCAAAAAAAAAAAACGTAAGGGGTACCACTGTCGTTTTTTTTTTCGGGTCAAAATTTTGAGTTTCGATATCTCAGCTCTGGAAGGGTCTAGAGCCTCCATTTTTGCACTCAGGTCTAAGTCTCATGGCCCTCTATCAGAATCCAGAGTTTTGTGAAGATTGGGGAAACTTAATTTTTCACCCCAAAAAAAAAACGTAAGGGGTACCACTGTCGTTTTTTTTTTCGGGTCAAAATTTTGAGTTTCGATATCTCAGCTCTGGAAGGGTCTAGAGCCTCCATTTTTGCACTCAGGTCTAAGTCTCATGGCCCTCTATCAGAATCCAGAGTTTTGTGAAGATTGGGGAAACTTAATTTTTCACCCAAAAAAAAAACGTAAGGGGTACCACTGTCGTTTTTTTTTTCGGGTCAAAATTTTGAGTTTCGATATCCCAACTCTGGAAGGGTCTAGAGCCTCCATTGTTGCACTCAGGTCTAAGTCTCATGGCCCTCTATCAGAATCCAGAGTTTTGTGAAGATTGGGGATACTTAATTTTTCACCCAAAAAAAAACGTAAGGGGTACCACTGTCGTTTTTTTTTTCGGGTCAAAATTTTGAGTTTCGATATCTCAGCTCTGGAAGGGTCTAGAGCCTCCATTTTTGCACTCAGGTCTAAGTCTCATGGCCCTCTATCAGAATCCAGAGTTTTGTGAAGATTGGGGATACTTAATTTTTCACCCAAAAAAAAAAACGTAAGGGGTACCACTGTCGTTTTTTTTTCGGGTCGAAATTTTGAGTTTCAATATCTCAGCTCTGGAAGGGTCTAGAGCCTCCATTTTTGCACTCAGGTCTAAGTCTCATGGCCCTCTATCAGAATCCAGAGTTTTGTGAAGATTGGGGATACTTAATTTTTCACCCAAAAAAAAAAACGTAAGGGGTACCACTGTCGTTTTTTTTTTCGGGTCAAAATTTTGTGTTTCGATATCTCAGCTCTGGAAGGGTCTAGAGCCTCCATTTTTGCACTCAGGTCTAAGTCTCATGGCCCTCTATCAGAATCCAGAGTTTTGTGAAGATTGGGGATACTTAATTTTTCACCCAAAAAAAAAAAACGTAAGGGGTACCACTGTCGTTTTTTTTTCGGGTCGAAATTTTGAGTTTCAATATCTCAGCTCTGGAAGGGTCTAGAGCCTCCATTTTTGCACTCAGGTCTAAGTCTCATGGCCTCTATCAGAATCCAGAGTTTTGTGAAGATTGGGGAAACTTAATTTTTCACCCAAAAAAAAAAACGTAAGGGGTACCACTGTCGTTTTTTTTTTCGGGTCGAAATTTTGAGTTTCGATATCTCAGCTCTGGAAGGGTCTAGAGCCTCCATTTTTGCACTCAGGTCTAAGTCTCATGGCCCTCTATCAGAATCCAGAGTTTTGTGAAGATTGGGGAAACTTAATTTTTCACCCAAAAAAAAAAACGTAAGGGGTACCACTGTCGTTTTTTTTTTCGGGTCAAAATTTTGAGTTTCAATATCTCAGCTCTGGAAGGGTCTAGAGCCTCCATTTTTGCACTCAGGTCTAAGTCTCATGGCCCTCTATCAGAATCCAGAGTTTTGTGAAGATTGGGGATACTTAATTTTTCACCCAAAAAAAAAAACGTAAGAGGTACCACTGTGGTTTTTTTTTCGGGTCGAAATTTTGAGTTTCAATATCTCAGCTCTGGAAGGGTCTAGAGCCTCCATTTTTGCACTCAGGTCTAAGTCTCATGGCCCTCTATCAGAATCCAGAGTTTTGTGAAGATTGGGGAAACTTAATTTTTTTACCCAAAAAAAAAACGTAAGGGGTACCACTGTCGTTTTTTTTTTTCCGGGTCGAAATTTTGAGTTTCGATATCTCAGCTCTGGAAGGGTCTAGAGCCTCCATTTTTGCACTCAGGTCTAAGTCTCATGGCCCTCTATCAGAATCCAGAGTTTTGTGAAGATTGGGGATACTTAATTTTTCACCCAAAAAAAAAAACGTAAGGGGTACCACTGTCGTTTTTTTTTCGGGTCGAAATTTTGAGTTTCAATATCTCAGCTCTGGAAGGGTCTAGAGCCTCCATTTTTGCACTCAGGTCTAAGTCTCATGGCCCTCTATCAGAATCCAGAGTTTTGTGAAGATTGGGGAAACTTAATTTTTCACCCAAAAAAAAAAAACGTAAGGGGTACCACTGTCGTTTTTTTTTTTCGGGTCAAAATTTTGAGTTTCGATATCTCAGCTCTGGAAGGGTCTAGAGCCTCCATTTTTGCACTCAGGTCTAAGTCTCATGGCCCTCTATCAGAATCCAGAGTTTTGTGAAGATTGGGGATAGTTTACTTAATTTTTCACCCAAAAAAAAAAACGTAAGGGGTACCACTGTCGTTTTTTTTTCGGGTCGAAATTTTGAGTTTCAATATCTCAGCTCTGGAAGGGTCTAGAGCCTCCATTTTTGCACTCAGGTCTAAGTCTCATGGCCCTCTATCAGAATCCAGAGTTTTGTGAAGATTGGGGAAACTTAATTTTTCACCCAAAAAAAAAAACGTAAGGGGTACCACTGTCGTTTTTTTTTTTCGGGTCAAAATTTTGAGTTTCGATATCCCAGCTCTGGAAGGGTCTAGAGCCTCCATTGTTGCACTCAGGTCTAAGTCTCATGGCCCTCTATCAGACTCCAGAGTTTTGTGAAGATTGGGGATACTTAATTTTTCACCCAAAAAAAAAAACGTAAGGGGTACCACTGTCGTTTTTTTTTTCGGGTCAAAATTTTGAGTTTCGATATCTCAGCTCTGGAAGGGTCTAGAGCCTCCATTTTTGCACTCAGGTCTAAGTCTCATGGCCCTCTATCAGAATCCAGAGTTTTGTGAAGATTGGGGATACTTAATTTTTCACCCAAAAAAAAACGTAAGGGGTACCACTATCGTTTTTTTTTCGGGTCGAAATTTTGAGTTTCAATATCTCAGCTCTGGAAGGGTCTAGAGCCTCCATTTTTGCACTCAGGTCTAAGTCTCATGGCCCTCTATCAGAATCCAGAGTTTTGTGAAGATTGGGGAAACTTAATTTTTCACCCAAAAAAAAAAAACGTAAGGGGTACCACTGCCTTTTTTTTTTTCGGGTCAAAATTTTGAGTTTCGATATCTCAGCTCTGGAAGGGTCTAGAGCCTCCATTGTTGCACTCAGGTCTAAGTCTCATGGCCCTCTATCAGAATCCAGAGTTTTGTGAAGATTGGGGAAACTTAATTTTTCACCAAAAAAAAAACCGTAAGGGGTACCACTGTCGTTTTTTTTTTTTCGGGTCGAAATTTTGAGTTTCGATATCTCAGCTCTGGAAGGGTCTAGAGCCTCCATTGTTGCACTCAGGTCTAAGTCTCATGGCCCTCTATCAGAATCCAGAGTTTTGTGAAGATTGGGGATACTTAATTTTTCACCCGAAAAAAAAAACGTAAGGGGTACCACTGTCGTTTTTTTTTTCGGGTTGAAATTTTGAGTTTCAATATCTCAGCTCTGGAAGGGTCTAGAACCTCCATTTTTGCACTCAGGTCTAAGTCTCATGGCCCTCTATCAGAATCCAGAGTTTTGTGAAGATTTGGGATACTTAATTTTTCACCCAAAAAAAAAAACGTAAGGGGTACCACTGTAGTTTTTTTTTTCGGGTCAAAATTTTGAGTTTCGATATCTCAGCTCTGGAAGGGTCTAGAGCCTCCATTTTTGCACTCAGGTCTAAGTCTCATGGCCCTCTATCAGAATCCAGAGTTTTGTGAAGATTGGGGATACTTAATTTTTCACCCAAAAAAAAAAACGTAAGGGGTACCACTGTCGTTTTTTTTTCGGGTCGAAATTTTGAGTTTCAATATCTCAGCTCTGGAAGGGTCTAGAGCCTCCATTTTTGCACTCAGGTCTAAGTCTCATGGCCCTCTATCAGAATCCAGAGTTTTGTGAAGATTGGGGAAATTTAATTTTTCACCCAAAAAAAAAAAACGTAAGGGGTACCACTGTCGTTTTTTTTTTCGGGTCGAAATTTTGAGTTTCAATATCTCAGCTCTGGAAGGGTCTACAGCCTCCATTTTTGCACTCAGGTCTAAGTCTCATGGCCCTCTATCAGAATCCAGAGTTTTGTGAAGATTGGGGAAACTTAATTTTTCACCCAAAAAAAAAAACGTAAGGGGTACCACTGTCGTTTTTTTTTTCGGGTCAAAATTTTGAGTTTCAATATCTCAGCTCTGGAAGGGTCTAGAGCCTCCATTTTTGCACTCAGGTCTAAGTCTCATGGCCCTCTATCAGAATCCAGAGTTTTGTGAAGATTGGGGAAACTTAATTTTTCACCCCAAAAAAAAAAACGTAAGGGGTACCACTGTCGTTTTTTTTTTCGGGTCAAAATTTTGAGTTTCAATATCTCAGCTCTGGAAGGGTCTAGAGCCTCCATTTTTGCACTCAGGTCTAAGTCTCATGGCCCTCTATCAGAATCCAGAGTTTTGTGAAGATTGGGGAAACTTAATTTTTCACCCAAAAAAAAAAAAACGTAAGGGGTACCACTGTCGTTTTTTTTTTCGGGTCAAAATTTTGAGTTTCGATATCTCAGCTCTGGAAGGGTCTAGAGCCTCCATTTTTGCACTCAGGTCTAAGTCTCATGGCCCTCTATCAGAATCCAGAGTTTTGTGAAGATTGGGGAAACTTAATTTTTCACCCCAAAAAAAAAACGTAAGGGGTACCACTGTCGTTTTTTTTTTCGGGTCAAAATTTTGAGTTTCGATATCTCAGCTCTGGAAGGGTCTAGAGCCTCCATTTTTGCACTCAGGTCTAAGTCTCATGGCCCTCTATCAGAATCCAGAGTTTTGTGAAGATTGGGGAAACTTAATTTTTCACCCAAAAAAAAAAACGTAAGGGGTACCACTGTCGTTTTTTTTTTCGGGTCAAAATTTTGAGTTTCGATATCCCAGCTCTGGAAGGGTCTAGAGCCTCCATTGTTGCACTCAGGTCTAAGTCTCATGGCCCTCTATCAGAATCCAGAGTTTTGTGAAGATTGGGGATACTTAATTTTTCACCCCAAAAAAAAAACGTAAGGGGTACCACTGTTGTTTTTTTTTTCGGGTCAAAATTTTGAGTTTCGATATCTCAGCTCTGGAAGGGTCTAGAGCCTCCATTTTTGCACTCAGGTCTAAGTCTCATGGCCCTCTATCAGAATCCAGAGTTTTGTGAAGATTGGGGATACTTAATTTTTCACCCAAAAAAAAAAACGTAAGGGGTACCACTGTCGTTTTTTTTTCGGGTCGAAATTTTGAGTTTCAATATCTCAGCTCTGGAAGGGTCTAGAGCCTCCATTTTTGCACTCAGGTCTAAGTCTCATGGCCCTCTATCAGAATCCAGAGTTTTGTGAAGATTGGGGAAACTTAATTTTTCACCCAAAAAAAAAAACGTAAGGGGTACCACTGTCGTTTTTTTTTTTCGGGTCGAAATTTTGAGTTTCGATATCTCAGCTCTGGAAGGGTCTAGAGCCTCCATTTTTGCACTCAGGTCTAAGTCTCATGGCCCTCTATCAGAATCCAGAGTTTTGTGAAGATTGGGGAAACTTAATTTTTCACCCAAAAAAAAAAACGTAAGGGGTACCACTGTCGTTTTTTTTTTCGGGTCAAAATTTTGAGTTTCAATATCTCAGCTCTGGAAGGGTCTAGAGCCTCCATTTTTGCACTCAGGTCTAAGTCTCATGGCCCTCTATCAGAATCCAGAGTTTTGTGAAGATTGGGGAAACTTAATTTTTCACCCAAAAAAAAAAAAACGTAAGGGGTACCACTGTCGTTTTTTTTTTCGGGTCGAAATTTTGAGTTTCAATATCTCAGCTCTGGAAGGGTCTAGAGCCTCCATTTTTGCACTCAGGTCTAAGTCTCATGGCCCTCTATCAGAATCCAGAGTTTTGTGAAGATTGGGGAAACTTAATTTTTCACCCAAAAAAAAAAACGTAAGGGGTACCACTGTCGTTTTTTTTTTCGGGTCAAAATTTTGAGTTTCAATATCTCAGCTCTGGAAGGGTCTAGAGCCTCCATTTTTGCACTCAGGTCTAAGTCTCATGGCCCTCTATCAGAATCCAGAGTTTTGTGAAGATTGGGGAAACTTAATTTTTCACCCCAAAAAAAAAACGTAAGGGGTACCACTGTCGTTTTTTTTTTCGGGTCAAAATTTTGAGTTTCAATATCTCAGCTCTGGAAGGGTCTAGAGCCTCCATTTTTGCACTCAGGTCTAAGTCTCATGGCCCTCTATCAGAATCCAGAGTTTTGTGAAGATTGGGGAAACTTAATTTTTCACCCCAAAAAAAAAACGTAAGGGGTACCACTGTCGTTTTTTTTTTCGGGTCAAAATTTTGAGTTTCGATATCTCAGCTCTGGAAGGGTCTAGAGCCTCCATTTTTGCACTCAGGTCTAAGTCTCATGGCCCTCTATCAGAATCCAGAGTTTTGTGAAGATTGGGGAAACTTAATTTTTCACCCCAAAAAAAAAACGTAAGGGGTACCACTGTCGTTTTTTTTTTCGGGTCAAAATTTTGAGTTTCGATATCTCAGCTCTGGAAGGGTCTAGAGCCTCCATTTTTGCACTCAGGTCTAAGTCTCATGGCCCTCTATCAGAATCCAGAGTTTTGTGAAGATTGGGGAAACTTAATTTTTCACCCAAAAAAAAAACGTAAGGGGTACCACTGTCGTTTTTTTTTTTCGGGTCAAAATTTTGAGTTTCGATATCCCAGCTCTGGAAGGGTCTAGAGCCTCCATTGTTGCACTCAGGTCTAAGTCTCATGGCCCTCTATCAGAATCCAGAGTTTTGTGAAGATTGGGGATACTTAATTTTTCACCCAAAAAAAAAACGTAAGGGGTACCACTGTCGTTTTTTTTTTCGGGTCAAAATTTTGAGTTTCGATATCTCAGCTCTGGAAGGGTCTAGAGCCTCCATTTTTGCACTCAGGTCTAAGTCTCATGGCCCTCTATCAGAATCCAGAGTTTTGTGAAGATTGGGGATACTTAATTTTTCACCCAAAAAAAAAAACGTAAGGGGTACCACTGTCGTTTTTTTTTCGGGTCGAAATTTTGAGTTTCAATATCTCAGCTCTGGAAGGGTCTAGAGCCTCCATTTTTGCACTCAGGTCTAAGTCTCATGGCCCTCTATCAGAATCCAGAGTTTTGTGAAGATTGGGGAAACTTAATTTTTCACCCAAAAAAAAAAACGTAAGGGGTACCACTGTCGTTTTTTTTTTTCGGGTCGAAATTTTGAGTTTCGATATCTCAGCTCTGGAAGGGTCTAGAGCCTCCATTTTTGCACTCAGGTCTAAGTCTCATGGCCCTCTATCAGAATCCAGAGTTTTGTGAAGATTGGGGAAACTTAATTTTTCACCCAAAAAAAAAAACGTAAGGGGTACCACTGTCGTTTTTTTTTCGGGTCAAAATTTTGAGTTTCGATATCTCAGCTCTGGAAGGGTCTAGAGCCTCCATTTTTGCACTCAGGTCTAAGTCTCATGGCCCTCTATCAGAATCCAGAGTTTTGTGAAGATTGGGGATACTTAATTTTTCACCCAAAAAAAAAAACGTAAGGGGTACCACTGTCGTTTTTTTTTCGGGTCGAAATTTTGAGTTTCAATATCTCAGCTCTGGAAGGGTCTAGAGCCTCCATTTTTGCACTCAGGTCTAAGTCTCATGGCCCTCTATCAGAATCCAGAGTTTTGTGAAGATTGGGGAAACTTAATTTTTCACCCAAAAAAAAAAACGTAAGGCGTACCACTGTCGTTTTTTTTTCGGGTCGAAATTTTGAGTTTCGATATCTCAGCTCTGGAAGGGTCTAGAGCCTCCATTTTTGCACTCAGGTCTAAGTCTCATGGCCCTCTATCAGAATCCAGAGTTTTGTGAAGATTGGGGAAACTTAATTTTTCACCCAAAAAAAAAAACGTAAGGGGTACCACTGTCGTTTTTTTTTTCGGGTCAAAATTTTGAGTTTCAATATCTCAGCTCTGGAAGGGTCTAGAGCCTCCATTTTTGCACTCAGGTCTAAGTCTCATGGCCCTCTATCAGAATCCAGAGTTTTGTGAAGATTGGGGAAACTTAATTTTTCACCCAAAAAAAAAAAACGTAAGGGGTACCACTGTCGTTTTTTTTTCGGGTCAAAATTTTGAGTTTCGATATCTCAGCTCTGGAAGGGTCTAGAGCCTCCATTTTTGCACTCAGGTCTAAGTCTCATGGCCCTCTATCAGAATCCAGAGTTTTGTGAAGATTGGGGAAACTTAATTTTTCACCCCAAAAAAAAAAACGTAAGGGGTACCACTGTCGTTTTTTTTTTCGGGTCAAAATTTTGAGTTTCGATATCTCAGCTCTGGAAGGGTCTAGAGCCTCCATTTTTGCACTCAGGTCTAAGTCTCATGGCCCTCTATCAGAATCCAGAGTTTTGTGAAGATTGGGGAAACTTAATTTTTCACCCAAAAAAAAAAACGTAAGGGGTACCACTGTCGTTTTTTTTTTCGGGTCAAAATTTTGAGTTTCAATATCTCAGCTCTGGAAGGGTCTAGAGCCTCCATTTTTGCACTCAGGTCTAAGTCTCATGGCCCTCTATCAGAATCCAGAGTTTTGTGAAGATTGGGGAAACTTAATTTTTCACCCAAAAAAAAAAAACGTAAGGGGTACCACTGTCGTTTTTTTTTCGGGTCAAAATTTTGACTTTCGATATCTCAGCTCTGGAAGGGTCTAGAGCCTCCATTTTTGCACTCAGGTCTAAGTCTCATGGCCCTCTATCAGAATCCAGAGTTTTGTGAAGATTGGGGAAACTTAATTTTTCACCCCAAAAAAAAAACGTAAGGGGTACCACTGTCGTTTTTTTTTTCGGGTCAAAATTTTGAGTTTCGATATCTCAGCTCTGGAAGGGTCTAGAGCCTCCATTTTTGCACTCAGGTCTAAGTCTCATGGCCCTCTATCAGAATCCAGAGTTTTGTGAAGATTGGGGAAACTTAATTTTTCACCCAAAAAAAAAAACGTAAGGGGTACCACTGTCGTTTTTTTTTTCGGGTCAAAATTTTGAGTTTCGATATCCCAGCTCTGGAAGGGTCTAGAGCCTCCATTTTTGCACTCAGGTCTAAGTCTCATGGCCCTCTATCAGAATCCAGAGTTTTGTGAAGATTGGGGATACTTAATTTTTCACCCAAAAAAAAAAACGTAAGGGGTACCACTGTCGTTTTTTTTTCGGGTCGAAATTTTGAGTTTCAATATCTCAGCTCTGGAAGGGTCTAGAGCCTCCATTTTTGCACTCAGGTCTAAGTCTCATGGCCCTCTATCAGAATCCAGAGTTTTGTGAAGATTGGGGAAACTTAATTTTTCACCCAAAAAAAAAAAACGTAAGGGGTACCACTGTCGTTTTTTTTTTCGGGTCAAAATTTTGAGTTTCGATATCTCAGCTCTGGAAGGGTCTAGAGCCTCCATTGTTGCACTCAGGTCTAAGTCTCATGGCCCTTTATCAGAATCCAGAGTTTTGTGAAGATTGGGGAAACTTAATTTTTCACCCAAAAAAAAAAAACGTAAGGGGTACCACTGTCGTTTTTTTTTTCGGGTCGAAATTTTGAGTTTCAATATCTCAGCTCTGGAAGGGTCTAGAGCCTCCATTTTTGCACTCAGGTCTAAGTCTCATGGCCCTCTATCAGAATCCAGAGTTTTGTGAAGATTGGGGAAACTTAATTTTTCACCCAAAAAAAAAAAACGTAAGGGGTACCACTGTCGTTTTTTTTTTCGGGTCGAAATTTTGAGTTTCAATATCTCAGCTCTGGAAGGGTCTAGAGCCTCCATTTTTGCACTCAGGTCTAAGTCTCATGGCCCTCTATCAGAATCCAGAGTTTTATGAAGATTGGGGAAACTTAATTTTTCACCCAAAAAAAAAAACGTAAGGGGTACCACTGTCGTTTTTTTTTTCGGGTCGAAATTTTGAGTTTCGATATCCCAGCTCTGGAAGGGTCTAGAGCCTCCATTGTTGCACTCAGGTCTAAGTCTCATGGCCCTCTATCAGAATCCAGAGTTTTGTGAAGATTGGGGAAACTTAATTTTTCACCCCAAAAAAAAAAACGTAAGGGGTACCACTGTCGTTTTTTTTTTCGGGTCAAAATTTTGAGTTTCGATATCTCAGCTCTGGAAGGGTCTAGAGCCTCCATTTTTGCACTCAGGTCTAAGTCTCATGGCCCTCTATCAGAATCCAGAGTTTTGTGAAGATTGGGGAAACTTAATTTTTCACCCAAAAAAAAAAACGTAAGGGGTACCACTGTCGTTTTTTTTTTCGGGTCAAAATTTTGAGTTTCAATATCTCAGCTCTGGAAGGGTCTAGAGCCTCCATTTTTGCACTCAGGTCTAAGTCTCATGGCCCTCTATCAGAATCCAGAGTTTTGTGAAGATTGGGGAAACTTAATTTTTCACCCAAAAAAAAAAAACGTAAGGGGTACCACTGTCGTTTTTTTTTCGGGTCAAAATTTTGACTTTCGATATCTCAGCTCTGGAAGGGTCTAGAGCCTCCATTTTTGCACTCAGGTCTAAGTCTCATGGCCCTCTATCAGAATCCAGAGTTTTGTGAAGATTGGGGAAACTTAATTTTTCACCCCAAAAAAAAAACGTAAGGGGTACCACTGTCGTTTTTTTTTTCGGGTCAAAATTTTGAGTTTCGATATCTCAGCTCTGGAAGGGTCTAGAGCCTCCATTTTTGCACTCAGGTCTAAGTCTCATGGCCCTCTATCAGAATCCAGAGTTTTGTGAAGATTGGGGAAACTTAATTTTTCACCCAAAAAAAAAAACGTAAGGGGTACCACTGTCGTTTTTTTTTTCGGTTCAAAATTTTGAGTTTCGATATCCCAGCTCTGGAAGGGTCTAGAGCCTCCATTTTTGCACTCAGGTCTAAGTCTCATGGCCCTCTATCAGAATCCAGAGTTTTGTGAAGATTGGGGATACTTAATTTTTCACCCAAAAAAAAAAAACGTAAGGGGTACCACTGTCGTTTTTTTTTCGGGTCGAAATTTTGAGTTTCAATATCTCAGCTCTGGAAGGGTCTAGAGCCTCCATTTTTGCACTCAGGTCTAAGTCTCATGGCCCTCTATCAGAATCCAGAGTTTTGTGAAGATTGGGGAAACTTAATTTTTCACCCAAAAAAAAAAACGTAAGGGGTACCACTGTCGTTTTTTTTTTTTCGGGTCAAAATTTTGAGTTTCGATATCTCAGCTCTGGAAGGGTCTAGAGCCTCCATTGTTGCACTCAGGTCTAAGTCTCATGGCCCTTTATCAGAATCCAGAGTTTTGTGAAGATTGGGGAAACTTAATTTTTCACCAAAAAAAAAAAACGTAAGGGGTACCACTGTCGTTTTTTTTTTCGGGTCGAAATTTTGAGTTTCAATATCTCAGCTCTGGAAGGGTCTAGAGCCTCCATTTTTGCACTCAGGTCTAAGTCTCATGGCCCTCTATCAGAATCCAGAGTTTTGTGAAGATTGGGGAAACTTAATTTTTCACCCAAAAAAAAAAAACGTAAGGGGTACCACTGTCGTTTTTTTTTTCGGGTCGAAATTTTGAGTTTCAATATCTCAGCTCTGGAAGGGTCTAGAGCCTCCATTTTTGCACTCAGGTCTAAGTCTCATGGCCCTCTATCAGAATCCAGAGTTTTATGAAGATTGGGGAAACTTAATTTTTCACCCAAAAAAAAAAACGTAAGGGGTACCACTGTCGTTTTTTTTTTCGGGTCGAAATTTTGAGTTTCGATATCCCAGCTCTGGAAGGGTCTAGAGCCTCCATTGTTGCACTCAGGTCTAAGTCTCATGGCCCTCTATCAGAATCCAGATTTTTGTGAAGATTGGGGATACTTAATTTTTCACCCAAAAAAAAAAAACGTAAGGGGTACCACTGTCGTTTTTTTTTTCGGGTCAAAATTTTGAGTTTCAATATCTCAGCTCTGGAAGGGTCTAGAGCCTCCATTTTTGCACTCAGGTCTAAGTCTCATGGCCCTCTATCAGAATCCAGAGTTTTGTGAAGATTGGGGAAACTTAATTTTTCACTCAAAAAAAAAAACGTAAGGGGTACCACTGTCGTTTTTTTTTTCGGGTCAAAATTTTGAGTTTCGATATCTAAGCTCTGGAAGGGTCTAGAGCCTCCATTTTTGCACTCAGGTCTAAGTCTCATGGCCCTCTATCAGAATCCAGAGTTTTGTGAAGATTGGGGATACTTAATTTTTCACCCAAAAAAAAAAAACGTAAGGGGTACCACTGTCGTTTTTTTTTTCGGGTCGAAATTTTGAGTTTCAATATCTCAGCTCTGGAAGGGTCTAGAGCCTCCATTTTTGCACTCAGGTCTAAGTCTCATGGCCCTCTATCAGAATCCAGAGTTTTGTGAAGATTGGGGATACTTAATTTTTCACCCAAAAAAAAAACGTAAGGGGTACCACTGTCGTTTTTTTTTCGGGTCGAAATTTTGAGTTTCAATATCTCAGCTCTGGAAGGGTCTAGAGCCTCCATTTTTGCACTCAGGTCTAAGTCTCATGGCCCTCTATCAGAATCCAGAGTTTTATGAAGATTGGGGAAACTTAATTTTTCACCCAAAAAAAAAAACGTAAGGGGTACCACTGTCGTTTTTTTTTTCGGGTCGAAATTTTGAGTTTCGATATCCCAGCTCTGGAAGGGTCTAGAGCCTCCATTGTTGCACTCAGGTCTAAGTCTCATGGCCCTCTATCAGAATCCAGATTTTTGTGAAGATTGGGGATACTTAATTTTTCACCCAAAAAAAAAAAACGTAAGGGGTACCACTGTCGTTTTTTTTTTCGGGTCAAAATTTTGAGTTTCAATATCTCAGCTCTGGAAGGGTCTAGAGCCTCCATTTTTGCACTCAGGTCTAAGTCTCATGGCCCTCTATCAGAATCCAGAGTTTTGTGAAGATTGGGGAAACTTAATTTTTCACTCAAAAAAAAAAACGTAAGGGGTACCACTGTCGTTTTTTTTTTCGGGTCAAAATTTTGAGTTTCGATATCTAAGCTCTGGAAGGGTCTAGAGCCTCCATTTTTGCACTCAGGTCTAAGTCTCATGGCCCTCTATCAGAATCCAGAGTTTTGTGAAGATTGGGGATACTTAATTTTTCACCCAAAAAAAAAAAACGTAAGGGGTACCACTGTCGTTTTTTTTTTCGGGTCGAAATTTTGAGTTTCAATATCTCAGCTCTGGAAGGGTCTAGAGCCTCCATTTTTGCACTCAGGTCTAACTCTCATGGCCCTCTATCAGAATCCAGAGTTTTGTGAAGATTGGGGATACTTAATTTTTCACCCAAAAAAAAAACGTAAGGGGTACCACTGTCGTTTTTTTTTCGGGTCGAAATTTTGAGTTTCAATATCTCAGCTCTGGAAGGGTCTAGAGCCTCCATTTTTGCACTCAGGTCTAAGTCTCATGGCCCTCTATCAGAATCCAGAGTTTTGTGAAGATTGGGGAAACTTAATTTTTCACCCAAAAAAAAAAAACGTAAGGGGTACCACTGTCGTTTTTTTTTTTCGGGTCGAAATTTTGAGTTTCGATATCTCAGCTCTGGAAGGGTCTAGAGCCTCCATTTTTGCACTCAGGTCTAAGTCTCATGGCCCTCTATCAGAATCCAGAGTTTTGTGAAGATTGGGGAAACTTAATTTTTCACCCAAAAAAAAAAACGTAAGGGGTACCACTGTCGTTTTTTTTTCGGGTCAAAATTTTGAGTTTCGATATCTCAGCTCTGGAAGGGTCTAGAGCCTCCATTTTTGCACTCAGGTCTAAGTCTCATGGCCCTCTATCAGAATCCAGAGTTTTGTGAAGATTGGGGATACTTAATTTTTCACCCAAAAAAAAAAACGTAAGGGGTACCACTGTCGTTTTTTTTTCGGGTCGAAATTTTGAGTTTCAATATCTCAGCTCTGGAAGGGTCTAGAGCCTCCATTTTTGCACTCAGGTCTAAGTCTCATGGCCCTCTATCAGAATCCAGAGTTTTGTGAAGATTGGGGAAACTTAATTTTTCACCCAAAAAAAAAAACGTAAGGGGTACCACTGTCGTTTTTTTTTTCGGGTCGAAATTTTGAGTTTCGATATCTCAGCTCTGGAAGGGTCTAGAGCCTCCATTTTTGCACTCAGGTCTAAGTCTCATGGCCCTCTATCAGAATCCAGAGTTTTGTGAAGATTGGGGAAACTTAATTTTTCACCCAAAAAAAAAAACGTAAGGGGTACCACTGTCGTTTTTTTTTTCGGGTCAAAATTTTGAGTTTCAATATCTCAGCTCTGGAAGGGTCTAGAGCCTCCATTTTTGCACTCAGGTCTAAGTCTCATGGCCCTCTATCAGAATCCAGAGTTTTGTGAAGATTGGGGAAACTTAATTTTTCACCCAAAAAAAAAAACCGTAAGGGGTACCACTGTCGTTTTTTTTTCGGGTCAAAATTTTGAGTTTCGATATCTCAGCTCTGGAAGGGTCTAGAGCCTCCATTTTTGCACTCAGGTCTAAGTCTCATGGCCCTCTATCAGAATCCAGAGTTTTGTGAAGATTGGGGAAACTTAATTTTTCACCCCAAAAAAAAAAACGTAAGGGGTACCACTGTCGTTTTTTTTTTCGGGTCAAAATTTTGAGTTTCGATATCTCAGCTCTGGAAGGGTCTAGAGCCTCCATTTTTGCACTCAGGTCTAAGTCTCATGGCCCTCTATCAGAATCCAGAGTTTTGTGAAGATTGGGGAAACTTAATTTTTCACCCAAAAAAAAAAACGTAAGGGGTACCACTGTCGTTTTTTTTTTCGGGTCAAAATTTTGAGTTTCAATATCTCAGCTCTGGAAGGGTCTAGAGCCTCCATTTTTGCACTCAGGTCTAAGTCTCATGGCCCTCTATCAGAATCCAGAGTTTTGTGAAGATTGGGGAAACTTAATTTTTCACCCAAAAAAAAAAAACGTAAGGGGTACCACTGTCGTTTTTTTTTCGGGTCAAAATTTTGACTTTCGATATCTCAGCTCTGGAAGGGTCTAGAGCCTCCATTTTTGCACTCAGGTCTAAGTCTCATGGCCCTCTATCAGAATCCAGAGTTTTGTGAAGATTGGGGAAACTTAATTTTTCACCCCAAAAAAAAAACGTAAGGGGTACCACTGTCGTTTTTTTTTTCGGGTCAAAATTTTGAGTTTCGATATCTCAGCTCTGGAAGGGTCTAGAGCCTCCATTTTTGCACTCAGGTCTAAGTCTCATGGCCCTCTATCAGAATCCAGAGTTTTGTGAAGATTGGGGAAACTTAATTTTTCACCCAAAAAAAAAAACGTAAGGGGTACCACTGTCGTTTTTTTTTTCGGGTCAAAATTTTGAGTTTCGATATCCCAGCTCTGGAAGGGTCTAGAGCCTCCATTTTTGCACTCAGGTCTAAGTCTCATGGCCCTCTATCAGAATCCAGAGTTTTGTGAAGATTGGGGATACTTAATTTTTCACCCAAAAAAAAAAAACGTAAGGGGTACCACTGTCGTTTTTTTTTCGGGTCGAAATTTTGAGTTTCAATATCTCAGCTCTGGAAGGGTCTAGAGCCTCCATTTTTGCACTCAGGTCTAAGTCTCATGGCCCTCTATCAGAATCCAGAGTTTTGTGAAGATTGGGGAAACTTAATTTTTCACCCAAAAAAAAAAACGTAAGGGGTACCACTGTCGTTTTTTTTTTTCGGGTCAAAATTTTGAGTTTCGATATCTCAGCTCTGGAAGGGTCTAGAGCCTCCATTGTTGCACTCAGGTCTAAGTCTCATGGCCCTTTATCAGAATCCAGAGTTTTGTGAAGATTGGGGAAACTTAATTTTTCACCCAAAAAAAAAAAACGTAAGGGGTACCACTGTCGTTTTTTTTTTCGGGTCGAAATTTTGAGTTTCAATATCTCAGCTCTGGAAGGGTCTAGAGCCTCCATTTTTGCACTCAGGTCTAAGTCTCATGGCCCTCTATCAGAATCCAGAGTTTTGTGAAGATTGGGGAAACTTAATTTTTCACCCAAAAAAAAAAAAACGTAAGGGGTACCACTGTCGTTTTTTTTTTCGGGTCGAAATTTTGAGTTTCAATATCTCAGCTCTGGAAGGGTCTAGAGCCTCCATTTTTGCACTCAGGTCTAAGTCTCATGGCCCTCTATCAGAATCCAGAGTTTTATGAAGATTGGGGAAACTTAATTTTTCACCCAAAAAAAAAACGTAAGGGGTACCACTGTCGTTTTTTTTTTCGGGTCGAAATTTTGAGTTTCGATATCCCAGCTCTGGAAGGGTCTAGAGCCTCCATTGTTGCACTCAGGTCTAAGTCTCATGGCCCTCTATCAGAATCCAGATTTTTGTGAAGATTGGGGATACTTAATTTTTCACCCAAAAAAAAAAAACGTAAGGGGTACCACTGTCGTTTTTTTTTTCGGGTCAAAATTTTGAGTTTCAATATCTCAGCTCTGGAAGGGTCTAGAGCCTCCATTTTTGCACTCAGGTCTAAGTCTCATGGCCCTCTATCAGAATCCAGAGTTTTGTGAAGATTGGGGAAACTTAATTTTTCACTCAAAAAAAAAACGTAAGGGGTACCACTGTCGTTTTTTTTTTCGGGTCAAAATTTTGAGTTTCGATATCTAAGCTCTGGAAGGGTCTAGAGCCTCCATTTTTGCACTCAGGTCTAAGTCTCATGGCCCTCTATCAGAATCCAGAGTTTTGTGAAGATTGGGGATACTTAATTTTTCACCCAAAAAAAAAAAACGTAAGGGGTACCACTGTCGTTTTTTTTTTCGGGTCGAAATTTTGAGTTTCAATATCTCAGCTCTGGAAGGGTCTAGAGCCTCCATTTTTGCACTCAGGTCTAAGTCTCATGGCCCTCTATCAGAATCCAGAGTTTTGTGAAGATTGGGGATACTTAATTTTTCACCCAAAAAAAAAACGTAAGGGGTACCACTGTCGTTTTTTTTTCGGGTCGAAATTTTGAGTTTCAATATCTCAGCTCTGGAAGGGTCTAGAGCCTCCATTTTTGCACTCAGGTCTAAGTCGCATGGCCCTCTATCAGAATCCAGAGTTTTGTGAAGATTGGGGAAACTTAATTTTTCACCCAAAAAAAAAACGTAAGGGGTACCACTGTCGTTTTTTTTTTTCGGGTCGAAATTTTGAGTTTCGATATCTCAGCTCTGGAAGGGTCTAGAGCCTCCATTTTTGCACTCAGGTCTAAGTCTCATGGCCCTCTATCAGAATCCAGAGTTTTGTGAAGATTGGGGAAACTTAATTTTTCACCCAAAAAAAAAAACGTAAGGGGTACCACTGTCGTTTTTTTTTCGGGTCAAAATTTTGAGTTTCGATATCTCAGCTCTGGAAGGGTCTAGAGCCTCCATTTTTGCACTCAGGTCTAAGTCTCATGGCCCTCTATCAGAATCCAGAGTTTTGTGAAGATTGGGGATACTTAATTTTTCACCCAAAAAAAAAAACGTAAGGGGTACCACTGTCGTTTTTTTTTCGGGTCGAAATTTTGAGTTTCAATATCTCAGCTCTGGAAGGGTCTAGAGCCTCCATTTTTGCACTCAGGTCTAAGTCTCATGGCCCTCTATCAGAATCCAGAGTTTTGTGAAGATTGGGGAAACTTAATTTTTCACCCAAAAAAAAAAACGTAAGGGGTACCACTGTCGTTTTTTTTTTCGGGTCGAAATTTTGAGTTTCGATATCTCAGCTCTGGAAGGGTCTAGAGCCTCCATTTTTGCACTCAGGTCTAAGTCTCATGGCCCTCTATCAGAATCCAGAGTTTTGTGAAGATTGGGGAAACTTAATTTTTCACCCAAAAAAAAAACGTAAGGGGTACCACTGTCGTTTTTTTTTTCGGGTCAAAATTTTGAGTTTCAATATCTCAGCTCTGGAAGGGTCTAGAGCCTCCATTTTTGCACTCAGGTCTAAGTCTCATGGCCCTCTATCAGAATCCAGAGTTTTGTGAAGATTGGGGAAACTTAATTTTTCACCCAAAAAAAAAAAACGTAAGGGGTACCACTGTCGTTTTTTTTTCGGGTCAAAATTTTGAGTTTCGATATCTCAGCTCTGGAAGGGTCTAGAGCCTCCATTTTTGCACTCAGGTCTAAGTCTCATGGCCCTCTATCAGAATCCAGAGTTTTGTGAAGATTGGGGAAACTTAATTTTTCACCCCAAAAAAAAAAACGTAAGGGGTACCACTGTCGTTTTTTTTTTCGGGTCAAAATTTTGAGTTTCAATATCTCAGCTCTGGAAGGGTCTAGAGCCTCCATTTTTGCACTCAGGTCTAAGTCTCATGGCCCTCTATCAGAATCCAGAGTTTTGTGAAGATTGGGGAAACTTAATTTTTCACCCAAAAAAAAAAAACGTAAGGGGTACCACTGTCGTTTTTTTTTCGGGTCAAAATTTTGACTTTCGATATCTCAGCTCTGGAAGGGTCTAGAGCCTCCATTTTTGCACTCAGGTCTAAGTCTCATGGCCCTCTATCAGAATCCAGAGTTTTGTGAAGATTGGGGAAACTTAATTTTTCACCCCAAAAAAAAAACGTAAGGGGTACCACTGTCGTTTTTTTTTTCGGGTCAAAATTTTGAGTTTCGATATCTCAGCTCTGGAAGGGTCTAGAGCCTCCATTTTTGCACTCAGGTCTAAGTCTCATGGCCCTCTATCAGAATCCAGAGTTTTGTGAAGATTGGGGAAACTTAATTTTTCACCCAAAAAAAAAAAACGTAAGGGGTTCCACTGTCGTTTTTTTTTTCGGGTCAAAATTTTGAGTTTCGATATCCCAGCTCTGGAAGGGTCTAGAGCCTCCATTTTTGCACTCAGGTCTAAGTCTCATGGCCCTCTATCAGAATCCAGAGTTTTGTGAAGATTGGGGATACTTAATTTTTCACCCAAAAAAAAAAAACGTAAGGGGTACCACTGTCGTTTTTTTTTCGGGTCGAAATTTTGAGTTTCAATATCTCAGCTCTGGAAGGGTCTAGAGCCTCCATTTTTGCACTCAGGTCTAAGTCTCATGGCCCTCTATCAGAATCCAGAGTTTTGTGAAGATTGGGGAAACTTAATTTTTCACCCAAAAAAAAAAACGTAAGGGGTACCACTGTCGTTTTTTTTTTTCGGGTCAAAATTTTGAGTTTCGATATCTCAGCTCTGGAAGGGTCTAGAGCCTCCATTGTTGCACTCAGGTCTAAGTCTCATGGCCCTTTATCAGAATCCAGAGTTTTGTGAAGATTGGGGAAACTTAATTTTTCACCCAAAAAAAAAAAACGTAAGGGGTACCACTGTCGTTTTTTTTTTCGGGTCGAAATTTTGAGTTTCAATATCTCAGCTCTGGAAGGGTCTAGAGCCTCCATTTTTGCACTCAGGTCTAAGTCTCATGGCCCTCTATCAGAATCCAGAGTTTTGTGAAGATTGGGGAAACTTAATTTTTCACCCAAAAAAAAAAACGTAAGGGGTACCACTGTCGTTTTTTTTTTCGGGTCGAAATTTTGAGTTTCGATATCCCAGCTCTGGAAGGGTCTAGAGCCTCCATTTTTGCACTCAGGTCTAAGTCTCATGGCCCTCTATCAGAATCCAGAGTTTTGTGAAGATTGGGGATACTTAATTTTTCACCCAAAAAAAAAAAACGTAAGGGGTACCACTGTCGTTTTTTTTTTCGGGTCGAAATTTTGAGTTTCAATATCTCAGCTCTGGAAGGGTCTAGAGCCTCCATTTTTGCACTCAGGTCTAAGTCTCATGGCCCTCTATCAGAATCCAGAGTTTTGTGAAGATTGGGGAAACTTAATTTTTCACCCAAAAAAAAAAACGTAAGGGGTACCACTGTCGTTTTTTTTTTTCGGGTCAAAATTTTGAGTTTCGATATCTCAGCTCTGGAAGGGTCTAGAGCCTCCATTGTTGCACTCAGGTCTAAGTCTCATGGCCCTTTATCAGAATCCAGAGTTTTGTGAAGATTGGGGAAACTTAATTTTTCACCCAAAAAAAAAAAACGTAAGGGGTACCACTGTCGTTTTTTTTTTCGGGTCGAAATTTTGAGTTTCAATATCTCAGCTCTGGAAGGGTCTAGAGCCTCCATTTTTGCACTCAGGTCTAAGTCTCATGGCCCTCTATCAGAATCCAGAGTTTTGTGAAGATTGGGGAAACTTAATTTTTCACCCAAAAAAACAAAACGTAAGGGGTACCACTGTCGTTTTTTTTTTCGGGTCGAAATTTTGAGTTTCAATATCTCAGCTCTGGAAGGGTCTAGAGCCTCCATTTTTGCACTCAGGTCTAAGTCTCATGGCCCTCTATCAGAATCCAGAGTTTTGTGAAGATTGGGGAAACTTAATTTTTCACCCAAAAAAAAAAAACGTAAGGGGTACCACTGTCGTTTTTTTTTTCGGGTCGAAATTTTGAGTTTCGATATCCCAGCTCTGGAAGGGTCTAGAGCCTCCATTGTTGCACTCAGGTCTAAGTCTCATGGCCCTCTATCAGAATCCAGATTTTTGTGAAGATTGGGGATACTTAATTTTTCACCCAAAAAAAAAAAACGTAAGGGGTACCACTGTCGTTTTTTTTTTCGGGTCAAAATTTTGAGTTTCAATATCTCAGCTCTGGAAGGGTCTAGAGCCTCCATTTTTGCACTCAGGTCTAAGTCTCATGGCCCTCTATCAGAATCCAGAGTTTTGTGAAGATTGGGGAAACTTAATTTTTCACTCAAAAAAAAAAACGTAAGGGGTACCACTGTCGTTTTTTTTTTCGGGTCAAAATTTTGAGTTTCGATATCTAAGCTCTGGAAGGGTCTAGAGCCTCCATTTTTGCACTCAGGTCTAAGTCTCATGGCCCTCTATCAGAATCCAGAGTTTTGTGAAGATTGGGGAAACTTAATTTTTCACCCCAAAAAAAAAAACGTAAGGGGTACCACTGTCGTTTTTTTTTTCGGGTCAAAATTTTGAGTTTCGATATCTCAGCTCTGGAAGGGTCTAGAGCCTCCATTTTTGCACTCAGGTCTAAGTCTCATGGCCCTCTATCAGAATCCAGAGTTTTGTGAAGATTGGGGAAACTTAATTTTTCACCCCAAAAAAAAAACGTAAGGGGTACCACTGTCGTTTTTTTTTTCGGGTCAAAATTTTGAGTTTCGATATCTCAGCTCTGGAAGGGTCTAGAGCCTCCATTTTTGCACTCAGGTCTAAGTCTCATGGCCCTCTATCAGAATCCAGAGTTTTGTGAAGATTGGGGAAACTTAATTTTTCACCCAAAAAAAAAAAACGTAAGGGGTACCACTGTCGTTTTTTTTTCGGGTCAAAATTTTGAGTTTCGATATCTCAGCTCTGGAAGGGTCTAGAGCCTCCATTTTTGCACTCAGGTCTAAGTCTCATGGCCCTCTATCAGAATCCAGAGTTTTGTGAAGATTGGGGAAACTTAATTTTTCACCCCAAAAAAAAAAACGTAAGGGGTACCACTGTCGTTTTTTTTTTCGGGTCAAAATTTTGAGTTTCGATATCTCAGCTCTGGAAGGGTCTAGAGCCTCCATTTTTGCACTCAGGTCTAAGTCTCATGGCCCTCTATCAGAATCCAGAGTTTTGTGAAGATTGGGGAAACTTAATTTTTCACCCAAAAAAAAAAACGTAAGGGGTACCACTGTCGTTTTTTTTTTCGGGTCAAAATTTTGAGTTTCGATATCTCAGCTCTGGAAGGGTCTAGAGCCTCCATTTTTGCACTCAGGTCTAAGTCTCATGGCCCTCTATCAGAATCCAGAGTTTTGTGAAGATTGGGGAAACTTAATTTTTCACCCAAAAAAAAAAAACGTAAGGGGTACCACTGTCGTTTTTTTTTCGGGTCAAAATTTTGACTTTCGATATCTCAGCTCTGGAAGGGTCTAGAGCCTCCATTTTTGCACTCAGGTCTAAGTCTCATGGCCCTCTATCAGAATCCAGAGTTTTGTGAAGATTGGGGAAACTTAATTTTTCACCCCAAAAAAAAAACGTAAGGGGTACCACTGTCGTTTTTTTTTTCGGGTCAAAATTTTGAGTTTCGATATCTCAGCTCTGGAAGGGTCTAGAGCCTCCATTTTTGCACTCAGGTCTAAGTCTCATGGCCCTCTATCAGAATCCAGAGTTTTGTGAAGATTGGGGAAACTTAATTTTTCACCCAAAAAAAAAAACGTAAGGGGTACCACTGTCGTTTTTTTTTTCGGGTCAAAATTTTGAGTTTCGATATCCCAGCTCTGGAAGGGTCTAGAGCCTCCATTTTTGCACTCAGGTCTAAGTCTCATGGCCCTCTATCAGAATCCAGAGTTTTGTGAAGATTGGGGATACTTAATTTTTCACCCAAAAAAAAAAAACGTAAGGGGTACCACTGTCGTTTTTTTTTCGGGTCGAAATTTTGAGTTTCAATATCTCAGCTCTGGAAGGGTCTAGAGCCTCCATTTTTGCACTCAGGTCTAAGTCTCATGGCCCTCTATCAGAATCCAGAGTTTTGTGAAGATTGGGGAAACTTAATTTTTCACCCAAAAAAAAAAACGTAAGGGGTACCACTGTCGTTTTTTTTTTTCGGGTCAAAATTTTGAGTTTCGATATCTCAGCTCTGGAAGGGTCTAGAGCCTCCATTGTTGCACTCAGGTCTAAGTCTCATGGCCCTTTATCAGAATCCAGAGTTTTGTGAAGATTGGGGAAACTTAATTTTTCACCCAAAAAAAAAAAACGTAAGGGGTACCACTGTCGTTTTTTTTTTCGGGTCGAAATTTTGAGTTTCAATATCTCAGCTCTGGAAGGGTCTAGAGCCTCCATTTTTGCACTCAGGTCTAAGTCTCATGGCCCTCTATCAGAATCCAGAGTTTTGTGAAGATTGGGGAAACTTAATTTTTCACCCAAAAAAAAAAAACGTAAGGGGTACCACTGTCGTTTTTTTTTTTCGGGTCGAAATTTTGAGTTTCGATATCCCAGCTCTGGAAGGGTCTAGAGCCTCCATTTTTGCACTCAGGTCTAAGTCTCATGGCCCTCTATCAGAATCCAGAGTTTTGTGAAGATTGGGGATACTTAATTTTTCACCCAAAAAAAAAAAACGTAAGGGGTACCACTGTCGTTTTTTTTTCGGGTCGAAATTTTGAGTTTCAATATCTCAGCTCTGGAAGGGTCTAGAGCCTCCATTTTTGCACTCAGGTCTAAGTCTCATGGCCCTCTATCAGAATCCAGAGTTTTGTGAAGATTGGGGAAACTTAATTTTTCACCCAAAAAAAAAAACGTAAGGGGTACCACTGTCGTTTTTTTTTTTCGGGTCAAAATTTTGAGTTTCGATATCTCAGCTCTGGAAGGGTCTAGAGCCTCCATTGTTGCACTCAGGTCTAAGTCTCATGGCCCTTTATCAGAATCCAGAGTTTTGTGAAGATTGGGGAAACTTAATTTTTCACCCAAAAAAAAAAAACGTAAGGGGTACCACTGTCGTTTTTTTTTTCGGGTCGAAATTTTGAGTTTCAATATCTCAGCTCTGGAAGGGTCTAGAGCCTCCATTTTTGCACTCAGGTCTAAGTCTCATGGCCCTCTATCAGAATCCAGAGTTTTGTGAAGATTGGGGAAACTTAATTTTTCACCCAAAAAAACAAAACGTAAGGGGTACCACTGTCGTTTTTTTTTTCGGGTCGAAATTTTGAGTTTCAATATCTCAGCTCTGGAAGGGTCTAGAGCCTCCATTTTTGCACTCAGGTCTAAGTCTCATGGCCCTCTATCAGAATCCAGAGTTTTGTGAAGATTGGGGAAACTTAATTTTTCACCCAAAAAAAAAAACGTAAGGGGTACCACTGTCGTTTTTTTTTTTCGGGTCGAAATTTTGAGTTTCGATATCCCAGCTCTGGAAGGGTCTAGAGCCTCCATTGTTGCACTCAGGTCTAAGTCTCATGGCCCTCTATCAGAATCCAGATTTTTGTGAAGATTGGGGATACTTAATTTTTCACCCAAAAAAAAAAAAACGTAAGGGGTACCACTGTCGTTTTTTTTTTCGGGTCAAAATTTTGAGTTTCAATATCTCAGCTCTGGAAGGGTCTAGAGCCTCCATTTTTGCACTCAGGTCTAAGTCTCATGGCCCTCTATCAGAATCCAGAGTTTTGTGAAGATTGGGGAAACTTAATTTTTCACTCAAAAAAAAAAACGTAAGGGGTACCACTGTCGTTTTTTTTTTCGGGTCAAAATTTTGAGTTTCGATATCTAAGCTCTGGAAGGGTCTAGAGCCTCCATTTTTGCACTCAGGTCTAAGTCTCATGGCCCTCTATCAGAATCCAGAGTTTTGTGAAGATTGGGGATACTTAATTTTTCACCCAAAAAAAAAAAACGTAAGGGGTACCACTGTCGTTTTTTTTTTCGGGTCGAAATTTTGAGTTTCAATATCTCAGCTCTGGAAGGGTCTAGAGCCTCCATTTTTGCACTCAGGTCTAAGTCTCATGGCCCTCTATCAGAATCCAGAGTTTTGTGAAAATTGAGGAAATTTACTTTTTCACCCAAAAAAAAAAAACGTAAGGGGTACCACTGTCGTTTTTTTTTTCGGGTCGAAATTTTGAGTTTCAATATCTCAGCTCTGGAAGGGTCTAGAGCCTCCATTTTTGCACTCAGGTCTAAGTCTCATGGCCCTCTATCAGAATCCAGAGTTTTGTGAAGATTGGGGAAACTTAATTTTTCACCCAAAAAAAAAAAAACGTAAGGGGTACCACTGTTGTTGTTTTTTTTCGGGTCAAAATTTTGAGTTTCGATATCTCAGCTCTGGAAGGGTCTAGAGCCTCCATTTTTGCACTCAGGACTAAGTCTCATGGCCCTCTATCAGAATCCAGAGTTTTGTGAAGATTGGGGATACTTAATTTTTCACCCAAAAAAAAAAACGTAAGGGGTACCACTGTCGTTTTTTTTTTCGGGTCAAAATTTTGAGTTTCGATATCTCAGCTCTGGAAGGGTCTAGAGCCTCCATTTTTGCACTCAGGTCTAAGTCTCATGGCCCTCTATCAGAATCCAGAGTTTTGTGAAGATTGGGGATACTTAATTTTTCACCCAAAAAAAAAAACGTAAGGGGTACCACTGTCGTTTTTTTTTCGGGTCGAAATTTTGAGTTTCAATATCTCAGCTCTGGAAGGGTCTAGAGCCTCCATTTTTGCACTCAGGTCTAAGTGTCATGGCCCTCTATCAGAATCCAGAGTTTTGTGAAGATTGAGGAAACTTAATTTTTCACCCAAAAAAAAAAACGTAAGGGGTACCACTGTCGTTTTTTTTTTCGGGTCGAAATTTTGAGTTTCGATATCTCAGCTCTGGAAGGGTCTAGAGCCTCCATTTTTGCACTCAGGTCTAAGTCTCATGGCCCTCTATCAGAATCCAGAGTTTTGTGAAGATTGGGGAAACTTAATTTTTCACCCAAAAAAAAAAACGTAAGGGGTACCACTGTCGTTTTTTTTTCGGGTCAAAATTTTGAGTTTCGATATCTCAGCTCTGGAAGGGTCTAGAGCCTCCATTTTTGCACTCAGGTCTAAGTCTCATGGCCCTCTATCAGAATCCAGAGTTTTGTGAAGATTGGGGATACTTAATTTTTCACCCAAAAAAAAAAACGTAAGGGGTACCACTGTCGTTTTTTTTTCGGGTCGAAATTTTGAGTTTCAATATCTCAGCTCTGGAAGGGTCTAGAGCCTCCATTTTTGCACTCAGGTCTAAGTCTCATGGCCCTCTATCAGAATCCAGAGTTTTGTGAAGATTGGGGAAACTTAATTTTTCACCCAAAAAAAAAACGTTAGGGGTACCACTGTCGTTTTTTTTTTCGGGTCGAAATTTTGAGTTTCGATATCTCAGCTCTGGAAGGGTCTAGAGCCTCCATTTTTGCACTCAGGTCTAAGTCTCATGGCCCTCTATCAGAATCCAGAGTTTTGTGAAGATTGGGGAAACTTAATTTTTCACCCAAAAAAAAAAAACGTAAGGGGTACCACTGTCGTTTTTTTTTTCGGGTCAAAATTTTGAGTTTCAATATCTCAGCTCTGGAAGGGTCTAGAGCCTCCATTTTTGCACTCAGGTCTAAGTCTCATGGCCCTCTATCAGAATCCAGAGTTTTGTGAAGATTGGGGAAACTTAATTTTTCACCCAAAAAAAAAAAACGTAAGGGGTACCACTGTCGTTTTTTTTTCGGGTCAAAATTTTGAGTTTCGATATCTCAGCTCTGGAAGGGTCTAGAGCCTCCATTTTTGCACTCAGGTCTAAGTCTCATGGCCCTCTATCAGAATCCAGAGTTTTGTGAAGATTGGGGAAACTTAATTTTTCACCCCAAAAAAAAAACGTAAGGGGTACCACTGTCGTTTTTTTTTTCGGGTCAAAATTTTGAGTTTCGATATCTCAGCTCTGGAAGGGTCTAGAGCCTCCATTTTTGCACTCAGGTCTAAGTCTCATGGCCCTCTATCAGAATCCAGAGTTTTGTGAAGATTGGGGAAACTTAATTTTTCACCCAAAAAAAAAAACGTAAGGGGTACCACTGTCGTTTTTTTTTTCGGGTCAAAATTTTGAGTTTCAATATCTCAGCTCTGGAAGGGTCTAGAGCCTCCATTTTTGCACTCAGGTCTAAGTCTCATGGCCCTCTATCAGAATCCAGAGTTTTGTGAAGATTGGGGAAACTTAATTTTTCACCCAAAAAAAAAAAACGTAAGGGGTACCACTGTCGTTTTTTTTTCGGGTCAAAATTTTGACTTTCGATATCTCAGCTCTGGAAGGGTCTAGAGCCTCCATTTTTGCACTCAGGTCTAAGTCTCATGGCCCTCTATCAGAATCCAGAGTTTTGTGAAGATTGGGGAAACTTAATTTTTCACCCCAAAAAAAAAACGTAAGGGGTACCACTGTCGTTTTTTTTTTCGGGTCAAAATTTTGAGTTTCGATATCTCAGCTCTGGAAGGGTCTAGAGCCTCCATTTTTGCACTCAGGTCTAAGTCTCATGGCCCTCTATCAGAATCCAGAGTTTTGTGAAGATTGGGGAAACTTAATTTTTCACCCAAAAAAAAAAACGTAAGGGGTACCACTGTCGGTTTTTTTTTCGGGTCAAAATTTTGAGTTTCGATATCCCAGCTCTGGAAGGGTCTAGAGCCTCCATTTTTGCACTCAGGTCTAAGTCTCATGGCCCTCTATCAGAATCCAGAGTTTTGTGAAGATTGGGGATACTTAATTTTTCACCCAAAAAAAAAAAACGTAAGGGGTACCACTGTCGTTTTTTTTTCGGGTCGAAATTTTGAGTTTCAATATCTCAGCTCTGGAAGGGTCTAGAGCCTCCATTTTTGCACTCAGGTCTAAGTCTCATGGCCCTCTATCAGAATCCAGAGTTTTGTGAAGATTGGGGAAACTTAATTTTTCACCCAAAAAAAAAAACGTAAGGGGTACCACTGTCGTTTTTTTTTTTCGGGTCAAAATTTTGAGTTTCGATATCTCAGCTCTGGAAGGGTCTAGAGCCTCCATTGTTGCACTCAGGTCTAAGTCTCATGGCCCTTTATCAGAATCCAGAGTTTTGTGAAGATTGGGGAAACTTAATTTTTCACCCAAAAAAAAAAAACGTAAGGGGTACCACTGTCGTTTTTTTTTTCGGGTCGAAATTTTGAGTTTCAATATCTCAGCTCTGGAAGGGTCTAGAGCCTCCATTTTTGCACTCAGGTCTAAGTCTCATGGCCCTCTATCAGAATCCAGAGTTTTGTGAAGATTGGGGAAACTTAATTTTTCACCCAAAAAAAAAAAACGTAAGGGGTACCACTGTCGTTTTTTTTTTCGGGTCGAAATTTTGAGTTTCAATATCTCAGCTCTGGAAGGGTCTAGAGCCTCCATTTTTGCACTCAGGTCTAAGTCTCATGGCCCTCTATCAGAATCCAGAGTTTTATGAAGATTGGGGAAACTTAATTTTTCACCCAAAAAAAAAAACGTAAGGGGTACCACTGTCGTTTTTTTTTTCGGGTCGAAATTTTGAGTTTCGATATCTCAGCTCTGGAAGGGTCTAGAGCCTCCATTTTTGCACTCAGGTCTAAGTCTCATGGCCCTCTATCAGAATCCAGATTTTTGTGAAGATTGGGGATACTTAATTTTTCACCCAAAAAAAAAAAACGTAAGGGGTACCACTGTCGTTTTTTTTTTCGGGTCAAAATTTTGAGTTTCAATATCTCAGCTCTGGAAGGGTCTAGAGCCTCCATTTTTGCACTCAGGTCTAAGTCTCATGGCCCTCTATCAGAATCCAGAGTTTTGTGAAGATTGGGGAAACTTAATTTTTCACTCAAAAAAAAAAACGTAAGGGGTACCACTGTCGTTTTTTTTTTCGGGTCAAAATTTTGAGTTTCGATATCTCAGCTCTGGAAGGGTCTAGAGCCTCCATTTTTGCACTCAGGTCTAAGTCTCATGGCCCTCTATCAGAATCCAGAGTTTTGTGAAGATTGGGGATACTTAATTTTTCACCCAAAAAAAAAAAACGTAAGGGGTACCACTGTCGTTTTTTTTTTCGGGTCGAAATTTTGAGTTTCAATATCTCAGCTCTGGAAGGGTCTAGAGCCTCCATTTTTGCACTCAGGTCTAAGTCTCATGGCCCTCTATCAGAATCCAGAGTTTTGTGAAGATTGGGGATACTTAATTTTTCACCCAAAAAAAAAAACGTAAGGGGTACCACTGTCGTTTTTTTTTCGGGTCGAAATTTTGAGTTTCAATATCTCAGCTCTGGAAGGGTCTAGAGCCTCCATTTTTGCACTCAGGTCTAAGTCTCATGGCCCTCTATCAGAATCCAGAGTTTTGTGAAGATTGGGGAAACTTAATTTTTCACCCAAAAAAAAAAACGTAAGGGGTACCACTGTCGTTTTTTTTTTTCGGGTCGAAATTTTGAGTTTCGATATCTCAGCTCTGGAAGGGTCTAGAGCCTCCATTTTTGCACTCAGGTCTAAGTCTCATGGCCCTCTATCAGAATCCAGAGTTTTGTGAAGATTGGGGAAACTTAATTTTTCACCCAAAAAAAAAAACGTAAGGGGTACCACTGTCGTTTTTTTTTCGGGTCAAAATTTTGAGTTTCGATATCTCAGCTCTGGAAGGGTCTAGAGCCTCCATTTTTGCACTCAGGTCTAAGTCTCATGGCCCTCTATCAGAATCCAGAGTTTTGTGAAGATTGGGGATACTTAATTTTTCACCCAAAAAAAAAAACGTAAGGGGTACCACTGTCGTTTTTTTTTCGGGTCGAAATTTTGAGTTTCAATATCTCAGCTCTGGAAGGGTCTAGAGCCTCCATTTTTGCACTCAGGTCTAAGTCTCATGGCCCTCTATCAGAATCCAGAGTTTTGTGAAGATTGGGGAAACTTAATTTTTCACCCAAAAAAAAAAAACGTAAGGGGTACCACTGTCGTTTTTTTTTTCGGGTCGAAATTTTGAGTTTCGATATCTCAGCTCTGGAAGGGTCTAGAGCCTCCATTTTTGCACTCAGGTCTAAGTCTCATGGCCCTCTATCAGAATCCAGAGTTTTGTGAAGATTGGGGAAACTTAATTTTTCACCCAAAAAAAAAAACGTAAGGGGTACCACTGTCGTTTTTTTTTTTCGGGTCAAAATTTTGAGTTTCAATATCTCAGCTCTGGAAGGGTCTAGAGCCTCCATTTTTGCACTCAGGTCTAAGTCTCATGGCCCTCTATCAGAATCCAGAGTTTTGTGAAGATTGGGGAAACTTAATTTTTCACCCAAAAAAAAAAAACGTAAGGGGTACCACTGTCGTTTTTTTTTCGGGTCAAAATTTTGAGTTTCGATATCTCAGCTCTGGAAGGGTCTAGAGCCTCCATTTTTGCACTCAGGTCTAAGTCTCATGGCCCTCTATCAGAATCCAGAGTTTTGTGAAGATTGGGGAAACTTAATTTTTCACCCCAAAAAAAAAAACGTAAGGGGTACCACTGTCGTTTTTTTTTTCGGGTCAAAATTTTGAGTTTCTATATCTCAGCTCTGGAAGGGTCTAGAGCCTCCATTTTTGCACTCAGGTCTAAGTCTCATGGCCCTCTATCAGAATCCAGAGTTTTGTGAAGATTGGGGAAACTTAATTTTTCACCCAAAAAAAAAAACGTAAGGGGTACCACTGTCGTTTTTTTTTTCGGGTCAAAATTTTGAGTTTCAATATCTCAGCTCTGGAAGGGTCTAGAGCCTCCATTTTTGCACTCAGGTCTAAGTCTCATGGCCCTCTATCAGAATCCAGAGTTTTGTGAAGATTGGGGAAACTTAATTTTTCACCCAAAAAAAAAAAACGTAAGGGGTACCACTGTCGTTTTTTTTTCGGGTCAAAATTTTGACTTTCGATATCTCAGCTCTGGAAGGGTCTAGAGCCTCCATTTTTGCACTCAGGTCTAAGTCTCATGGCCCTCTATCAGAATCCAGAGTTTTGTGAAGATTGGGGAAACTTAATTTTTCACCCCAAAAAAAAAACGTAAGGGGTACCACTGTCGTTTTTTTTTTCGGGTCAAAATTTTGAGTTTCGATATCTCAGCTCTGGAAGGGTCTAGAGCCTCCATTGTTGCACTCAGGTCTAAGTCTCATGGCCCTTTATCAGAATCCAGAGTTTTGTGAAGATTGGGGAAACTTAATTTTTCACCCAAAAAAAAAAAAACTTAAGGGGTACCACTGTCGTTTTTTTTTTCGGGTCGAAATTTTGAGTTTCAATATCTCAGCTCTGGAAGGGTCTAGAGCCTCCATTTTTGCACTCAGGTCTAAGTCTCATGGCCCTCTATCAGAATCCAGAGTTTTGTGAAGATTGGGGAAACTTAATTTTTCACCCAAAAAAAAAAAACGTAAGGGGTACCACTGTCGTTTTTTTTTCGGGTCAAAATTTTGACTTTCGATATCTCAGCTCTGGAAGGGTCTAGAGCCTCCATTTTTGCACTCAGGTCTAAGTCTCATGGCCCTCTATCAGAATCCAGAGTTTTGTGAAGATTGGGGAAACTTAATTTTTCACCCCAAAAAAAAAACGTAAGGGGTACCACTGTCGTTTTTTTTTTCGGGTCAAAATTTTGAGTTTCGATATCTCAGCTCTGGAAGGGTCTAGAGCCTCCATTGTTGCACTCAGGTCTAAGTCTCATGGCCCTTTATCAGAATCCAGAGTTTTGTGAAGATTGGGGAAACTTAATTTTTCACCCAAAAAAAAAAAAACTTAAGGGGTACCACTGTCGTTTTTTTTTTCGGGTCGAAATTTTGAGTTTCAATATCTCAGCTCTGGAAGGGTCTAGAGCCTCCATTTTTGCACTCAGGTCTAAGTCTCATGGCCCTCTATCAGAATCCAGAGTTTTGTGAAGATTGGGGAAACTTAATTTTTCACCCAAAAAAAAAAAACGTAAGGGGTACCACTGTCGTTTTTTTTTTCGGGTCGAAATTTTGAGTTTCAATATCTCAGCTCTGGAAGGGTCTAGAGCCTCCATTTTTGCACTCAGGTCTAAGTCTCATGGCCCTCTATCAGAATCCAGAGTTTTGTGAAGATTAGGGAAACTTAATTTTTCACCCAAAAAAAAAAAACGTAAGGGGTACCACTGTCGTTTTTTTTTTCGGGTCGAAATTTTGAGTTTCGATATCCCAGCTCTGGAAGGGTCTAGAGCCTCCATTGTTGCACTCAGGTCTAAGTCTCATGGCCCTCTATCAGAATCCAGATTTTTGTGAAGATTGGGGATACTTAATTTTTCACCCAAAAAAAAAAAACGTAAGGGGTACCACTGTCGTTTTTTTTTTCGGGTCAAAATTTTGAGTTTCAATATCTCAGCTCTGGAAGGGTCTAGAGCCTCCATTTTTGCACTCAGGTCTAAGTCTCATGGCCCTCTATCAGAATCCAGAGTTTTGTGAAGATTGGGGAAACTTAATTTTTCACTCAAAAAAAAAAACGTAAGGGGTACCACTGTCGTTTTTTTTTTCGGGTCAAAATTTTGAGTTTCGATATCTAAGCTCTGGAAGGGTCTAGAGCCTCCATTTTTGCACTCAGGTCTAAGTCTCATGGCCCTCTATCAGAATCCAGAGTTTTGTGAAGATTGGGGATACTTAATTTTTCACCCAAAAAAAAAAAACGTAAGGGGTACCACTGTCGTTTTTTTTTTCGGGTCGAAATTTTGAGTTTCAATATCTCAGCTCTGGAAGGGTCTAGAGCCTCCATTTTTGCACTCAGGTCTAAGTCTCATGGCCCTCTATCAGAATCCAGAGTTTTGTGAAAATTGGGGAAATTTACTTTTTCACCCAAGAAAAAAAAACGTAAGGGGTACCACTGTCGTTTTTTTTTTCGGGTCGAAATTTTGAGTTTCAATATCTCAGCTCTGGAAGGGTCTAGAGCCTCCATTTTTGCACTCAGGTCTAAGTCTCATGGCCCTCTATCAGAATCCAGAGTTTTGTGAAGATTGGGGAAACTTAATTTTTCACCCAAAAAAAAAAAAACGTAAGGGGTACCACTGTTGTTGTTTTTTTTCGGGTCAAAATTTTGAGTTTCGATATCTCAGCTCTGGAAGGGTCTAGAGCCTCCATTTTTGCACTCAGGACTAAGTCTCATGGCCCTCTATCAGAATCCAGAGTTTTGTGAAGATTGGGGATACTTAATTTTTCACCCAAAAAAAAAAACGTAAGGGGTACCACTGTCGTTTTTTTTTTCGGGTCAAAATTTTGAGTTTCGATATCTCAGCTCTGGAAGGGTCTAGAGCCTCCATTTTTGCACTCAGGTCTAAGTCTCATGGCCCTCTATCAGAATCCAGAGTTTTGTGAAGATTGGGGATACTTAATTTTTCACCCAAAAAAAAAAACGTAAGGGGTACCACTGTCGTTTTTTTTTCGGGTCGAAATTTTGAGTTTCAATATCTCAGCTCTGGAAGGGTCTAGAGCCTCCATTTTTGCACTCAGGTCTAAGTCTCATGGCCCTCTATCAGAATCCAGAGTTTTGTGAAGATTGAGGAAACTTAATTTTTCACCCAAAAAAAAAAACGTAAGGGGTACCACTGTCGTTTTTTTTTCGGGTCGAAATTTTGAGTTTCGATATCTCAGCTCTGGAAGGGTCTAGAGCCTCCATTTTTGCATTCAGGTCTAAGTCTCATGGCCCTCTATCAGAATCCAGAGTTTTGTGAAGATTGGGGATACTTAATTTTTCACCCAAAAAAAAAAACGTAAGGGGTACCACTGTCGTTTTTTTTTCGGGTCGAAATTTTGAGTTTCAATATCTCAGCTCTGGAAGGGTCTAGAGCCTCCATTTTTGCACTCAGGTCTAAGTCTCATGGCCCTCTATCAGAATCCAGAGTTTTGTGAAGATTGGGGAAACTTAATTTTTCACCCAAAAAAAAAAACGTAAGGGGTACCACTGTCGTTTTTTTTTTCGGGTCAAAATTTTGAGTTTCGATATCCCAGCTCTGGAAGGGTCTAGAGCCTCCATTTTTGCACTCAGGTCTAAGTCTCATGGCCCTCTATCAGAATCCAGAGTTTTGTGAAGATTGGGGATACTTAATTTTTCACCCAAAAAAAAAAAACGTAAGGGGTACCACTGTCGTTTTTTTTTCGGGTCGAAATTTTGAGTTTCGATATCTCAGCTCTGGAAGGGTCTAGAGCCTCCATTTTTGCACTCAGGTCTAAGTCTCATGGCCCTCTATCAGAATCCAGAGTTTTGTGAAGATTGGGGATACTTAATTTTTCACCCAAAAAAAAAAACGTAAGGGGTACCACTGTCGTTTTTTTTTCGGGTGAAAATTTTGAGTTTCGATATCCCAGCTCTGGAAGGGTCTAGAGCCTCCATTTTTGCACTCAGGTCTAAGTCTCATGGCCCTCTATCAGAATCCAGAGTTTTGTGAAGATTGGGGATACTTAATTTTTCACCCAAAAAAAAAAACGTAAGGGGTACCACTGTCGTTTTTTTTTTCGGGTCAAAATTTTGAGTTTCGATATCTCAGCTCTGGAAGGGTCTAGAGCCTCCATTGTTGCACTCAGGTCTAAGTCTCATGGCCCTCTATCAGAATCCAGAGTTTTGTGAAGATTGGGGAAACTTAATTTTTCACCCAAAAAAAACGTAAGGGGTACCACTGTCGTTTTTTTTTTTCGGGTCAAAATTTTGAGTTTCGATATCTCAGCTCTGGAAGGGTCTAGAGCCTCCATTGTTGCACTCAGGTCTAAGTCTCATGGCCCTCTATCAGAATCCAGAGTTTTGTGAAGATTGGGGAAACTTAATTTTTCACCCAAAAAAAACGTAAGGGGTACCACTGTCGTTTTTTTTTTTCGGGTCAAAATTTTGAGTTTCGATATCTCAGCTCTGGAAGGGTCTAGAGCCTCCATTGTTGCACTCAGGTCTAAGTCTCATGGCCCTCTATCAGAATCCAGAGTTTTGTGAAGATTGGGGATACTTAATTTTTCACCCGAAAAAAAAAACGTAAGGGGTACCACTGTCGTTTTTTTTTTTCGGGTTGAAATTTTGAGTTTCAATATCTCAGCTCTGGAAGGGTCTAGAACCTCCATTTTTGCACTCAGGTCTAAGTCTCATGGCCCTCTATCAGAATCCAGAGTTTTGTGAAGATTGGGGATACTTAATTTTTCACCCAAAAAAAAAAAACGTAAGGGGTACCACTGTAGTTTTTTTTTCGGGTCAAAATTTTGAGTTTCGATATCTCAGCTCTGGAAGGGTCTAGAGCCTCCATTTTTGCACTCAGGTCTAAGTCTCATGACCCTCTATCAGAATCCAGAGTTTTGTGAAGATTGGGGATACTTAATTTTTCACCCAAAAAAAAAACGTAAGGGGTACCACTGTCGTATTTTTTTTCGGGTCGAAATTTTGAGTTTCAATATCTCAGCTCTGGAAGGGTCTAGAGCCTCCATTTTTGCACTCAGGTCTAAGTCTCATGGCCCTCTATCAGAATCCAGAGTTTTGTGAAGATTGGGGAAATTTAATTTTTCACCCAAAAAAAAAAAACGTAAGGGGTACCACTGTCGTTTTTTTTTTCGGGTCGAAATTTTGAGTTTCAATATCTCAGCTCTGGAAGGGTCTAGAGCCTCCATTTTTGCACTCAGGTCTAAGTCTCATGACCCTCTATCAGAATCCAGAGTTTTGTGAAGATTGGGGAAACTTAATTTTTCACCCAAAAAAAAAAACGTAAGGGGTACCACTGTTGTTTTTTTTTTCGGGTCAAAATTTTGAGTTTCAATATCTCAGCTCTGGAAGGGTCTAGAGCCTCCATTTTTGCACTCAGGTCTAAGTCTCATGGCCCTCTATCAGAATCCAGAGTTTTGTGAAGATTGGGGAAACTTAATTTTTCACCCAAAAAAAAAAAACGTAAGGGGTACCACTGTCGTTTTTTTTTTCGGGTCGAAATTTTGAGTTTCAATATCTCAGCTCTGGAAGGGTCTAGAGCCTCCATTTTTGCACTCAGGTCTAAGTCTCATGGCCCTCTATCAGAATCCAGAGTTTTGTGAAGATTGGGGAAACTTAATTTTTCACCCAAAAAAAAAAACGTAAGGGGTACCACTGTTGTTTTTTTTTTCGGGTCAAAATTTTGAGTTTCAATATCTCAGCTCTGGAAGGGTCTAGAGCCTCCATTTTTGCACTCAGGTCTAAGTCTCATGACCCTCTATCAGAATCCAGAGTTTTGTGAAGATTGGGGAAACTTAATTTTTCACCCAAAAAAAAAAACGTAAGGGGTACCACTGTCGTTTTTTTTTTCGGGTCAAAATTTTGAGTTTCGATATCTCAGCTCTGGAAGGGTCTAGAGCCTCCATTTTTGCACTCAGGTCTAAGTCTCATGGCCCTCTATCAGAATCCAGAGTTTTGTGAAGATTGGGGATACTTAATTTTTCACCCAAAAAAAAAACGTAAGGGGTACCACTGTCGTTTTTTTTTTCGGGTCGAAATTTTGAGTTTTAATATCTCAGCTCTGGAAGGGTCTAGAGCCTCCATTTTTGCACTCAGGTCTAAGTCTCATGGTCCTCTATCAGAAACCAGAGTTTTGTGAAGATTGGGGATACTTAATTTTTCACCCCAAAAAAAAACGTAAGGGGTACCACTGTCGTTTTTTTTTTTCGGGTCGAAATTTTGAGTTTCGATATCTCAGCTCTGGAAGGGTCTAGAGCCTCCATTTTTGCACTCAGGTCTAAGTCTCATGGCCCTCTATCAGAATCCAGAGTTTTGTGAAGATTGGGGATACTTAATTTTTCACCCAAAAAAAAAACGTAAGGGGTACCACTGTCGTTTTTTTTTCGGGTCGAAATTTTGAGTTTCAATATCTCAGCTCTGGAAGGGTCTAGAGCCTCCATTTTTGCACTCAGGTCTAAGTCTCATGGCCCTCTATCAGAATCCAGAGTTTTGTGAAGATTGGGGAAACTTAATTTTTCACCCCAAAAAAAAAACGTAAGGGGTACCACTGTCGTTTTTTTTTTTCGGGTCAAAATTTTGAGTTTCGATATCTCAGCTCTGGAAGGGTCTAGAGCCTCCATTGTTGCACTCAGGTCTAAGTCTCATGGCCCTCTATCAGAATCCAGAGTTTTGTGAAGATTGGGGAAACTTAATTTTTCACCCAAAAAAAAAAAACGTAAGGGGTACCACTGTCGTTTTTTTTTTCGGGTCAAAATTTTGAGTTTCAATATCTCAGCTCTGGAAGGGTCTAGAGCCTCCATTTTTGCACTCAGGTCTAAGTCTCATGGCCCTCTATCAGAATCCAGAGTTTTGTGAAGATTGGGGAAACTTAATTTTTCACCCAAAAAAAAAAACGTAAGGGGTACCACTGTCGTTTTTTTTCCGGGTCAAAATTTTGAGTTTCGATATCTCAGCTCTGGAAGGGTCTAGAGCCTCCATTTTTGCACTCAGGTCTAAGTCTCATGGCCCTCTATCAGAATCCAGAGTTTTGTGAAGATTGGGGAAACTTAATTTTTCACCCCAAAAAAAAAAACGTAAGGGGTACCACTGTCGTTTTTTTTTTCGGGTCAAAATTTTGAGTTTCGATATCTCAGCTCTGGAAGGGTCTAGAGCCTCCATTTTTGCACTCAGGTCTAAGTCTCATTGCCCTCTATCAGAATCCAGAGTTTTGTGAAGATTGGGGAAACTTAATTTTTCACCCAAAAAAAAAAAACGTAAGGGGTACCACTGTCGTTTTTTTTTTCGGGTCAAAATTTTGAGTTTCGATATCCCAGCTCTGGAAGGGTCTAGAGCCTCCATTTTTGCACTCAGGTCTAAGTCTCATGGCCCTCTATCAGAATCCAGAGTTTTGTGAAGATTGGGGATACTTAATTTTTCACCCAAAAAAAAAAACGTAAGGGGTACCACTGTCGTTTTTTTTTCGGGTCGAAATTTTGAGTTTCAATATCTCAGCTCTGGAAGGGTCTAGAGCCTCCATTTTTGCACTCAGGTCTAAGTCTCATGGCCCTCTATCAGAATCCAGAGTTTTGTGAAGATTGGGGAAACTTAATTTTTCACCCAAAAAAAAAAACGTAAGGGGTACCACTGTCGTTTTTTTTTTTCGGGTCAAAATTTTGAGTTTCGATATCTCAGCTCTGGAAGGGTCTAGAGCCTCCATTGTTGCACTCAGGTCTAAGTCTCATGGCCCTTTATCAGAATCCAGAGTTTTGTGAAGATTGGGGAAACTTAATTTTTCACCCAAAAAAAAAAACGTAAGGGGTACCACTGTCGTTTTTTTTTTCGGGTCGAAATTTTGAGTTTCAATATCTCAGCTCTGGAAGGGTCTAGAGCCTCCATTTTTGCACTCAGGTCTAAGTCTCATGGCCCTCTATCAGAATCCAGAGTTTTGTGAAGATTGGGGAAACTTAATTTTTCACCCAAAAAAAAAAAACGTAAGGGGTACCACTGTCGTTTTTTTTTTCGGGTCGAAATTTTGAGTTTCAATATCTCAGCTCTGGAAGGGTCTAGAGCCTCCATTTTTGCACTCAGGTCTAAGTCTCATGGCCCTCTATCAGAATCCAGAGTTTTGTGAAGATTGGGGAAACTTAATTTTTCACCCAAAAAAAAAAACGTAAGGGGTACCACTGTCGTTTTTTTTTCGGGTCGAAATTTTGAGTTTCAATATCTCAGCTCTGGAAGGGTCTAGAGCCTCCATTTTTGCACTCAGGTCTAAGTCTCATGGCCCTCTATCAGAATCCAGAGTTTTGTGAAGATTGGGGATACTTAATTTTTCACCCAAAAAAAAAAACGTAAGGGGTACCACTGTCGTTTTTTTTTTCGGGTCGAAATTTTGAGTTTCAATATCTCAGCTCTGGAAGGGTCTAGAGCCTCCATTTTTGCACTCAGGTCTAAGTCTCATGGCCCTCTATCAGAATCCAGAGTTTTGTGAAGATTGGGGAAACTTAATTTTTCACCCCAAAAAAAAAACGTAAGGGGTACCACTGTCGTTTTTTTTTTCGGGTCGAAATTTTGAGTTTCGATATCTCAGCTCTGGAAGGGTCTAGAGCCTCCATTTTTGCACTCAGGTCTAAGTCTCATGGCCCTCTATCAGAATCCAGAGTTTTGTGAAGATTGGGGATACTTAATTTTTCACCCAAAAAAAAAAAACGTAAGGGGTACCACTGTCGTTTTTTTTTTCGGGTCGAAATTTTGAGTTTCAATATCTCAGCTCTGGAAGGGTCTAGAGCCTCCATTTTTGCACTCAGGTCTAAGTCTCATGGCCCTCTATCAGAATCCAGAGTTTTGTGAAGATTGGGGAAACTTAATTTTTCACCCAAAAAAAAAAACGTAAGGGGTACCACTGTCGTTTTTTTTTTCGGGTCGAAATTTTGAGTTTCGATATCTCAGCTCTGGAAGGGTCTAGAGCCTCCATTTTTGCACTCAGGTCTAAGTCTCATGGCCCTCTATCAGAATCCAGAGTTTTGTGAAGATTGGGGATACTTAATTTTTCACCCAAAAAAAAAAACGTAAGGGGTACCACTGTCGTTTTTTTTTTCGGGTCGAAATTTTGAGTTTCAATATCTCAGCTCTGGAAGGGTCTAGAGCCTCCATTTTTGCACTCAGGTCTAAGTCTCATGGCCCTCTATCAGAATCCAGAGTTTTGTGAAGATTGGGGAAACTTAATTTTTCACCCAAAAAAAAAACGTAAGGGGTACCACTGTCGTTTTTTTTTTCGGGTCAAAATTTTGAGTTTCGATATCCCAGCTCTGGAAGGGTCTAGAGCCTCCATTGTTGCACTCAGGTCTAAGTCTCATGGCCCTCTATCAGAATCCAGAGTTTTGTGAAGATTGGGGATACTTAATTTTTCACGCAAAAAAAAAAAACGTAAGGGGTACCACTGTCGTTTTTTTTTTTCGGGTCAAAATTTTGAGTTTCGATATCTCAGCTCTGGAAGGGTCTAGAGCCTCCATTTTTGCACTCAGGTCTAAGTCTCATGGCCCTCTATCAGAATCCAGAGTTTTGTGAAGATTGGGGATACTTAATTTTTCACCCAAAAAAAAAAAACGTAAGGGGTACCACTGTCGTTTTTTTTTCGGGTCGAAATTTTGAGTTTCAATATCTCAGCTCTGGAAGGGTCTAGAACCTCCATTTTTGCACTCAGGTCTAAGTCGCATGGCCCTCTATCAGAATCCAGAGTTTTGTGAAGATTGGGGAAACTTAATTTTTCACCCAAAAAAAAAACGTAAGGGGTAGCCTACCACTGTCGTTTTTTTTTTTCGGGTCGAAATTTTGAGTTTCGATATCTCAGCTCTGGAAGGGTCTAGAGCCTCCATTTTTGCACTCAGGTCTAAGTCTCATGGCCCTCTATCAAAATCCAGAGTTTTGTGAAGATTGGGGATACTTAATTTTTCACCCAAAAAAACGTAAGGGGTACCACTGTCGTTTTTTTTTCGGGTCGAAATTTTGAGTTTCAATATCTCAGCTCTGGAAGGGTCTAGAGCCTCCATTTTTGCACTCAGGTCTAAGTCTCATGGCCCTCTATCAGAATCCAGAGTTTTGTGAAGATTGGGGAAACTTAATTTTTCACCCAAAAAAAAAAAAATGTAAGGGGTACCACTGTCGTTTTTTTTTTTCGGGTCAAAATTTTGAGTTTCGATATCTCAGCTCTGGAAGGGTCTAGAGCCTCCATTGTTGCACTCAGGTCTAAGTCTCATGGCCCTTTATCAGAATCCAGAGTTTTGTGAAGATTGGGGAAACTTAATTTTTCACCCAAAAAAAAAAAACGTAAGGGGTACCACTGTCGTTTTTTTTTTCGGGTCGAAATTTTGAGTTTCAATATCTCAGCTCTGGAAGGGTCTAGAGCCTCCATTTTTGCACTCAGGTCTAAGTCTCATGGCCCTCTATCAGAATCCAGAGTTTTGTGAAGATTGGGGAAACTTAATTTTTCACCCAAAAAAAAAAAACGTAAGGGGTACCACTGTCGTTTTTTTTTTTCGGGTCAAAATTTTGAGTTTCGATATCTCAGCTCTGGAAGGGTCTAGAGCCTCCATTTTTGCACTCAGGTCTAAGTCTCATGGCCCTCTATCAGAATCCAGAGTTTTGTGAAGATTGGGGATACTTAATTTTTCACCCAAAAAAAAAAAACGTAAGGGGTACCACTGTCGTTTTTTTTTCGGGTCAAAATTTTGAGTTTCGATATCCCAGCTCTGGAAGGGTCTAGAGCCTCCATTGTTGCACTCAGGTCTAAGTCTCATGGCCCTCTATCAGAATCCAGATTTTTGTGAAGATTGGGGATACTTAATTTTTCACCCAAAAAAAAAAAACGTAAGGGGTACCACTGTCGTTTTTTTTTTCGGGTCAAAATTTTGAGTTTCAATATCTCAGCTCTGGAAGGGTCTAGAGCCTCCATTTTTGCACTCAGGTCTAAGTCTCATGGCCCTCTATCAGAATCCAGAGTTTTGTGAAGATTGGGGAAACTTAATTTTTCACCCAAAAAAAAAACGTAAGGGGTACCACTGTCGTTTTTTTTTTCGGGTCAAAATTTTGAGTTTCGATATCTCAGCTCTGGAAGGGTCTAGAGCCTCCATTTTTGCACTCAGGTCTAAGTCTCATGGCCCTCTATCAGAATCCAGAGTTTTGTGAAGATTGGGGATACTTAATTTTTCACCCAAAAAAAAAAAACGTAAGGGGTACCACTGTCGTTTTTTTTTTCGGGTCGAAATTTTGAGTTTCAATATCTCAGCTCTGGAAGGGTCTAGAGCCTCCATTTTTGCACTCAGGTCTAAGTCTCATGGCCCTCTATCAGAATCCAGAGTTTTGTGAAGATTGGGGAAACTTAATTTTTCACCCAAAAAAAAAACGTAAGGGGTACCACTGTCGTTTTTTTTTTCGGGTCAAAGTTTTGAGTTTCGATATCCCAGCTCTGGAAGGGTCTAGAGCCTCCATTGTTGCACTCAGGTCTAAGTCTCATGGCCCTCTATCAGAATCCAGAGTTTTGTGAAGATTGGGGATACTTAATTTTTCACCCAAAAAAAAAAACGTAAGGGGTACCACTGTCGTTTTTTTTTTCGGGTCGAAATTTTGAGTTTCGATATCTCAGCTCTGGAAGGGTCTAGAGCCTCCATTTTTGCACTCAGGTCTAAGTCTCATGGCCCTCTATCAGAATCCAGAGTTTTGTGAAGATTGGGGAAACTTAATTTTTCACCCAAAAAAAAAAACGTAAGGGGTACCACTGTTGTTTTTTTTTTCGGGTCAAAATTTTGAGTTTCAATATCTCAGCTCTGGAAGGGTCTAGAGCCTCCATTTTTGCACTCAGGTCTAAGTCTCATGACCCTCTATCAGAATCCAGAGTTTTGTGAAGATTGGGGAAACTTAATTTTTCACCCAAAAAAAAAAACGTAAGGGGTACCACTGTCGTTTTTTTTTTCGGGTCAAAATTTTGAGTTTCGATATCTCAGCTCTGGAAGGGTCTAGAGCCTCCATTTTTGCACTCAGGTCTAAGTCTCATGGCCCTCTATCAGAATCCAGAGTTTTGTGAAGATTGGGGATACTTAATTTTTCACCCAAAAAAAAAACGTAAGGGGTACCACTGTCGTTTTTTTTTTCGGGTCGAAATTTTGAGTTTTAATATCTCAGCTCTGGAAGGGTCTAGAGCCTCCATTTTTGCACTCAGGTCTAAGTCTCATGGTCCTCTATCAGAAACCAGAGTTTTGTGAAGATTGGGGATACTTAATTTTTCACCCCAAAAAAAAACGTAAGGGGTACCACTGTCGTTTTTTTTTTTCGGGTCGAAATTTTGAGTTTCGATATCTCAGCTCTGGAAGGGTCTAGAGCCTCCATTTTTGCACTCAGGTCTAAGTCTCATGGCCCTCTATCAGAATCCAGAGTTTTGTGAAGATTGGGGATACTTAATTTTTCACCCAAAAAAAAAACGTAAGGGGTACCACTGTCGTTTTTTTTTCGGGTCGAAATTTTGAGTTTCAATATCTCAGCTCTGGAAGGGTCTAGAGCCTCCATTTTTGCACTCAGGTCTAAGTCTCATGGCCCTCTATCAGAATCCAGAGTTTTGTGAAGATTGGGGAAACTTAATTTTTCACCCCAAAAAAAAAACGTAAGGGGTACCACTGTCGTTTTTTTTTTTCGGGTCAAAATTTTGAGTTTCGATATCTCAGCTCTGGAAGGGTCTAGAGCCTCCATTGTTGCACTCAGGTCTAAGTCTCATGGCCCTCTATCAGAATCCAGAGTTTTGTGAAGATTGGGGAAACTTAATTTTTCACCCAAAAAAAAAAAACGTAAGGGGTACCACTGTCGTTTTTTTTTTCGGGTCAAAATTTTGAGTTTCAATATCTCAGCTCTGGAAGGGTCTAGAGCCTCCATTTTTGCACTCAGGTCTAAGTCTCATGGCCCTCTATCAGAATCCAGAGTTTTGTGAAGATTGGGGAAACTTAATTTTTCACCCAAAAAAAAAAACGTAAGGGGTACCACTGTCGTTTTTTTTCCGGGTCAAAATTTTGAGTTTCGATATCTCAGCTCTGGAAGGGTCTAGAGCCTCCATTTTTGCACTCAGGTCTAAGTCTCATGGCCCTCTATCAGAATCCAGAGTTTTGTGAAGATTGGGGAAACTTAATTTTTCACCCCAAAAAAAAAAACGTAAGGGGTACCACTGTCGTTTTTTTTTTCGGGTCAAAATTTTGAGTTTCGATATCTCAGCTCTGGAAGGGTCTAGAGCCTCCATTTTTGCACTCAGGTCTAAGTCTCATTGCCCTCTATCAGAATCCAGAGTTTTGTGAAGATTGGGGAAACTTAATTTTTCACCCAAAAAAAAAAAACGTAAGGGGTACCACTGTCGTTTTTTTTTTCGGGTCAAAATTTTGAGTTTCGATATCCCAGCTCTGGAAGGGTCTAGAGCCTCCATTTTTGCACTCAGGTCTAAGTCTCATGGCCCTCTATCAGAATCCAGAGTTTTGTGAAGATTGGGGATACTTAATTTTTCACCCAAAAAAAAAAACGTAAGGGGTACCACTGTCGTTTTTTTTTCGGGTCGAAATTTTGAGTTTCAATATCTCAGCTCTGGAAGGGTCTAGAGCCTCCATTTTTGCACTCAGGTCTAAGTCTCATGGCCCTCTATCAGAATCCAGAGTTTTGTGAAGATTGGGGAAACTTAATTTTTCACCCAAAAAAAAAAACGTAAGGGGTACCACTGTCGTTTTTTTTTTTCGGGTCAAAATTTTGAGTTTCGATATCTCAGCTCTGGAAGGGTCTAGAGCCTCCATTGTTGCACTCAGGTCTAAGTCTCATGGCCCTTTATCAGAATCCAGAGTTTTGTGAAGATTGGGGAAACTTAATTTTTCACCCAAAAAAAAAAACGTAAGGGGTACCACTGTCGTTTTTTTTTTCGGGTCGAAATTTTGAGTTTCAATATCTCAGCTCTGGAAGGGTCTAGAGCCTCCATTTTTGCACTCAGGTCTAAGTCTCATGGCCCTCTATCAGAATCCAGAGTTTTGTGAAGATTGGGGAAACTTAATTTTTCACCCAAAAAAAAAAAACGTAAGGGGTACCACTGTCGTTTTTTTTTTCGGGTCGAAATTTTGAGTTTCAATATCTCAGCTCTGGAAGGGTCTAGAGCCTCCATTTTTGCACTCAGGTCTAAGTCTCATGGCCCTCTATCAGAATCCAGAGTTTTGTGAAGATTGGGGAAACTTAATTTTTCACCCAAAAAAAAAAACGTAAGGGGTACCACTGTCGTTTTTTTTTCGGGTCGAAATTTTGAGTTTCAATATCTCAGCTCTGGAAGGGTCTAGAGCCTCCATTTTTGCACTCAGGTCTAAGTCTCATGGCCCTCTATCAGAATCCAGAGTTTTGTGAAGATTGGGGATACTTAATTTTTCACCCAAAAAAAAAAACGTAAGGGGTACCACTGTCGTTTTTTTTTTCGGGTCGAAATTTTGAGTTTCAATATCTCAGCTCTGGAAGGGTCTAGAGCCTCCATTTTTGCACTCAGGTCTAAGTCTCATGGCCCTCTATCAGAATCCAGAGTTTTGTGAAGATTGGGGAAACTTAATTTTTCACCCCAAAAAAAAAACGTAAGGGGTACCACTGTCGTTTTTTTTTTCGGGTCGAAATTTTGAGTTTCGATATCTCAGCTCTGGAAGGGTCTAGAGCCTCCATTTTTGCACTCAGGTCTAAGTCTCATGGCCCTCTATCAGAATCCAGAGTTTTGTGAAGATTGGGGATACTTAATTTTTCACCCAAAAAAAAAAAACGTAAGGGGTACCACTGTCGTTTTTTTTTTCGGGTCGAAATTTTGAGTTTCAATATCTCAGCTCTGGAAGGGTCTAGAGCCTCCATTTTTGCACTCAGGTCTAAGTCTCATGGCCCTCTATCAGAATCCAGAGTTTTGTGAAGATTGGGGAAACTTAATTTTTCACCCAAAAAAAAAAACGTAAGGGGTACCACTGTCGTTTTTTTTTTCGGGTCGAAATTTTGAGTTTCGATATCTCAGCTCTGGAAGGGTCTAGAGCCTCCATTTTTGCACTCAGGTCTAAGTCTCATGGCCCTCTATCAGAATCCAGAGTTTTGTGAAGATTGGGGATACTTAATTTTTCACCCAAAAAAAAAAACGTAAGGGGTACCACTGTCGTTTTTTTTTTCGGGTCGAAATTTTGAGTTTCAATATCTCAGCTCTGGAAGGGTCTAGAGCCTCCATTTTTGCACTCAGGTCTAAGTCTCATGGCCCTCTATCAGAATCCAGAGTTTTGTGAAGATTGGGGAAACTTAATTTTTCACCCAAAAAAAAAACGTAAGGGGTACCACTGTCGTTTTTTTTTTCGGGTCAAAATTTTGAGTTTCGATATCCCAGCTCTGGAAGGGTCTAGAGCCTCCATTGTTGCACTCAGGTCTAAGTCTCATGGCCCTCTATCAGAATCCAGAGTTTTGTGAAGATTGGGGATACTTAATTTTTCACGCAAAAAAAAAAAACGTAAGGGGTACCACTGTCGTTTTTTTTTTTCGGGTCAAAATTTTGAGTTTCGATATCTCAGCTCTGGAAGGGTCTAGAGCCTCCATTTTTGCACTCAGGTCTAAGTCTCATGGCCCTCTATCAGAATCCAGAGTTTTGTGAAGATTGGGGATACTTAATTTTTCACCCAAAAAAAAAAAACGTAAGGGGTACCACTGTCGTTTTTTTTTCGGGTCGAAATTTTGAGTTTCAATATCTCAGCTCTGGAAGGGTCTAGAACCTCCATTTTTGCACTCAGGTCTAAGTCGCATGGCCCTCTATCAGAATCCAGAGTTTTGTGAAGATTGGGGAAACTTAATTTTTCACCCAAAAAAAAAACGTAAGGGGTAGCCTACCACTGTCGTTTTTTTTTTTCGGGTCGAAATTTTGAGTTTCGATATCTCAGCTCTGGAAGGGTCTAGAGCCTCCATTTTTGCACTCAGGTCTAAGTCTCATGGCCCTCTATCAAAATCCAGAGTTTTGTGAAGATTGGGGATACTTAATTTTTCACCCAAAAAAACGTAAGGGGTACCACTGTCGTTTTTTTTTCGGGTCGAAATTTTGAGTTTCAATATCTCAGCTCTGGAAGGGTCTAGAGCCTCCATTTTTGCACTCAGGTCTAAGTCTCATGGCCCTCTATCAGAATCCAGAGTTTTGTGAAGATTGGGGAAACTTAATTTTTCACCCAAAAAAAAAAAAATGTAAGGGGTACCACTGTCGTTTTTTTTTTTCGGGTCAAAATTTTGAGTTTCGATATCTCAGCTCTGGAAGGGTCTAGAGCCTCCATTGTTGCACTCAGGTCTAAGTCTCATGGCCCTTTATCAGAATCCAGAGTTTTGTGAAGATTGGGGAAACTTAATTTTTCACCCAAAAAAAAAAAACGTAAGGGGTACCACTGTCGTTTTTTTTTTCGGGTCGAAATTTTGAGTTTCAATATCTCAGCTCTGGAAGGGTCTAGAGCCTCCATTTTTGCACTCAGGTCTAAGTCTCATGGCCCTCTATCAGAATCCAGAGTTTTGTGAAGATTGGGGAAACTTAATTTTTCACCCAAAAAAAAAAAACGTAAGGGGTACCACTGTCGTTTTTTTTTTTCGGGTCAAAATTTTGAGTTTCGATATCTCAGCTCTGGAAGGGTCTAGAGCCTCCATTTTTGCACTCAGGTCTAAGTCTCATGGCCCTCTATCAGAATCCAGAGTTTTGTGAAGATTGGGGATACTTAATTTTTCACCCAAAAAAAAAAAACGTAAGGGGTACCACTGTCGTTTTTTTTTCGGGTCAAAATTTTGAGTTTCGATATCCCAGCTCTGGAAGGGTCTAGAGCCTCCATTGTTGCACTCAGGTCTAAGTCTCATGGCCCTCTATCAGAATCCAGATTTTTGTGAAGATTGGGGATACTTAATTTTTCACCCAAAAAAAAAAAACGTAAGGGGTACCACTGTCGTTTTTTTTTTCGGGTCAAAATTTTGAGTTTCAATATCTCAGCTCTGGAAGGGTCTAGAGCCTCCATTTTTGCACTCAGGTCTAAGTCTCATGGCCCTCTATCAGAATCCAGAGTTTTGTGAAGATTGGGGAAACTTAATTTTTCACCCAAAAAAAAAACGTAAGGGGTACCACTGTCGTTTTTTTTTTCGGGTCAAAATTTTGAGTTTCGATATCTCAGCTCTGGAAGGGTCTAGAGCCTCCATTTTTGCACTCAGGTCTAAGTCTCATGGCCCTCTATCAGAATCCAGAGTTTTGTGAAGATTGGGGATACTTAATTTTTCACCCAAAAAAAAAAAACGTAAGGGGTACCACTGTCGTTTTTTTTTTCGGGTCGAAATTTTGAGTTTCAATATCTCAGCTCTGGAAGGGTCTAGAGCCTCCATTTTTGCACTCAGGTCTAAGTCTCATGGCCCTCTATCAGAATCCAGAGTTTTGTGAAGATTGGGGAAACTTAATTTTTCACCCAAAAAAAAAACGTAAGGGGTACCACTGTCGTTTTTTTTTTCGGGTCAAAGTTTTGAGTTTCGATATCCCAGCTCTGGAAGGGTCTAGAGCCTCCATTGTTGCACTCAGGTCTAAGTCTCATGGCCCTCTATCAGAATCCAGAGTTTTGTGAAGATTGGGGATACTTAATTTTTCACCCAAAAAAAAAAACGTAAGGGGTACCACTGTCGTTTTTTTTTTCGGGTCGAAATTTTGAGTTTCGATATCTCAGCTCTGGAAGGGTCTAGAGCCTCCATTTTTGCACTCAGGTCTAAGTCTCATGGCCCTCTATCAGAATCCAGAGTTTTGTGAAGATTGGGGATACTTAATTTTTCACCCAAAAAAAAAAAACGTAAGGGGTACCACTGTCGTTTTTTTTTCGGGTCGAAATTTTGAGTTTCAATATCTCAGCTCTGGAAGGGTCTAGAGCCTCCATTTTTGCACTCAGGTCTAAGTCTCATGGCCCTCTATCAGAATCCAGAGTTTTGTGAAGATTGGGGAAACTTAATTTTTCACCCAAAAAAAAAAAGCGTAAGGGGTACCACTGTCGTTTTTTTTTTCGGGTCAAAATTTTGAGTTTCGATATCTCAGCTCTGGAAGGGTCTAGAGCCTCCATTGTTGCACTCAGGTCTAAGTCTCATGGCCCTCTATCAGAATCCAGAGTTTTGTGAAGATTGGGGAAACTTAATTTTTCACCCAAAAAAAACGTAAGGGGTACCACTGTCGTTTTTTTTTTCGGGTCAAAATTTTGAGTTTCAATATCTCAGCTCTGGAAGGGTCTAGAGCCTCCATTGTTGCACTCAGGTCTAAGTCTCATGACCCTCTATCAGAATCCAGAGTTTTGTGAAGATTGGGGAAACTTAATTTTTCACCCAAAAAAAAAAACGTAAGGGGTACCACTGTCGTTTTTTTTTTTTCGGGTCAAAATTTTGAGTTTCGATATCTCAGCTCTGGAAGGGTCTAGAGCCTCCATTTTTGCACTCAGGTCTAAGTCTCATGGCCCTCTATCAGAATCCAGAGTTTTGTGAAGATTGGGGATACTTAATTTTTCACCCAAAAAAAAAAACGTAAGGGGTACCACTGTCGTTTTTTTTTTCGGGTCAAAATTTTGAGTTTCGATATCTCAGCTCTGGAAGGGTCTAGAGCCTCCATTTTTGCACTCAGGTCTAAGTCTCATGGCCCTCTATCAGAATCCAGAGTTTTGTGAAGATTGGGGATACTTAATTTTTCACCCAAAAAAAAAAAAACGTAAGGGGTACCACTGTCGTTTTTTTTTCGGGTCGAAATTTTGAGTTTCAATATCTCAGCTCTGGAAGGGTCTAGAGCCTCCATTTTTGCACTCAGGTCTAAGTCTCATGGCCCTCTATCAGAATCCAGAGTTTTGTGAAGATTGGGGAAACTTAATTTTTCACCCAAAAAAAAAAACGTAAGGGGTACCACTGTCGTTTTTTTTTTCGGGTCGAAATTTTGAGTTTCGATATCTCAGCTCTGGAAGGGTCTAGAGCCTCCATTTTTGCACTCAGGTCTAAGTCTCATGGCCCTCTATCAGAATCCAGAGTTTTGTGAAGATTGGGGATACTTAATTTTTCACCCAAAAAAAAAAAACGTAAGGGGTACCACTGTCGTTTTTTTTTTCGGGTCGAAATTTTGAGTTTCAATATCTCAGCTCTGGAAGGGTCTAGAGCCTCCATTTTTGCACTCAGGTCTAAGTCTCATGGCCCTCTATCAGAATCCAGAGTTTTGTGAAGATTGGGGAAACTTAATTTTTCACCCAAAAAAAAAAACGTAAGGGGTACCACTGTCGTTTTTTTTTCGGGTCGAAATTTTGAGTTTCAATATCTCAGCTCTGGAAGGGTCTAGAGCCTCCATTTTTGCACTCAGGTCTAAGTCTCATGGCCCTCTATCAGAATCCAGAGTTTTGTGAAGATTGGGGATACTTAATTTTTCACCCCAAAAAAAAAACGTAAGGGGTACCACTGTCGTTTTTTTTTCGGGTCGAAATTTTGAGTTTCAATATCTCAGCTCTGGAAGGGTCTAGAGCCTCCATTTTTGCACTCAGGTCTAAGTCTCGTGGCCCTCTATCAGAATCCAGAGTTTTGTGAAGATTGGGGAATCTTAATTTTTCACCCAAAAAAAAAAACGTAAGGGGTACCACTGTCGTTTTTTTTTCGGGTCGAAATTTTGAGTTTCGATATCTCAGCTCTGGAAGGGTCTAGAGCCTCCATTTTTGCACTCAGGTCTAAGTCTCATGGCCCTCTATCAGAATCCAGAGTTTTGTGAAGATTGGGGATACTTAATTTTTCACCCAAAAAAAAAAACGTAAGGGGTACCACTGTCGTTTTTTTTTCGGGTCGAAATTTTGAGTTTCAATATCTCAGCTCTGGAAGGGTCTAGAGCCTCCATTTTTGCACTCAGGTCTAAGTCTCATGGCCCTCTATCAGAATCCAGAGTTTTGTGAAGATTGGGGAAATTTAATTTTTCACCCAAAAAAAAAAAAACGTAAGGGGTACCACTGTCGTTTTTTTTTCGGGTCGAAATTTTGAGTTTCAATATCTCAGCTCTGGAAGGGTCTAGAGCCTCCATTTTTGCACTCAGGTCTAAGTCTCATGGCCCTCTATCAGAATCCAGAGTTTTGTGAAGATTGGGGAAACTTAATTTTTCACCCAAAAAAAAAAAACGTAAGGGGTACCACTGTTGTTTTTTTTTTTCGGGTCAAAATTTTGAGTTTCAATATCTCAGCTCTGGAAGGGTCTAGAGCCTCCATTTTTGCACTCAGGTCTAAGTCTCATGACCCTCTATCAGAATCCAGAGTTTTGTGAAGATTGGGGAAACTTAATTTTTCACCCAAAAAAAAAAACGTAAGGGGTACCACTGTCGTTTTTTTTTTTCGGGTCAAAATTTTGAGTTTCGATATCTCAGCTCTGGAAGGGTCTAGAGCCTCCATTTTTGCACTCAGGTCTAAGTCTCATGGCCCTCTATCAGAATCCAGAGTTTTGTGAAGATTGGGGATACTTAATTTTTCACCCAAAAAAAAAAAACGTAAGGGGTACCACTGTCGTTTTTTTTTCGGGTCGAAATTTTGAGTTTCAATATCTCAGCTCTGGAAGGGTCTAGAGCCTCCATTTTCGCACTCAGGTCTAAGTCTCATGGCCCTCTATCAGAATCCAGAGTTTTGTGAAGATTGGGGAAACTTAATTTTTCACCCAAAAAAAAAAACGTAAGGGGTACCACTGTCGTTTTTTTTTTCGGGTCGAAATTTTGAGTTTCGATATCTCAGCTCTGGAAGGGTCTAGAGCCTCCATTTTTGCACTCAGGTCTAAGTCTCATGGCCCTCTATCAGAATCCAGAGTTTTGTGAAGATTGGGGATACTTAATTTTTCACCCAAAAAAAAAAAACGTAAGGGGTACCACTGTCGTTTTTTTTTTCGGGTCGAAATTTTGAGTTTCAATATCTCAGCTCTGGAAGGGTCTAGAGCCTCCATTTTTGCACTCAGGTCTAAGTCTCATGGCCCTCTATCAGAATCCAGAGTTTTGTGAAGATTGGGGAAACTTAATTTTTCACCCAAAAAAAAAAACGTAAGGGGTACCACTGTCGTTTTTTTTTCGGGTCGAAATTTTGAGTTTCAATATCTCAGCTCTGGAAGGGTCTAGAGCCTCCATTTTTGCACTCATGTCTAAGTCTCATGGCCCTCTATCAGAATCCAGAGTTTTGTGAAGATTGGGGATACTTAATTTTTCACCCCAAAAAAAAAACGTAAGGGGTACCACTGTCGTTTTTTTTTCGGGTCGAAATTTTGAGTTTCAATATCTCAGCTCTGGAAGGGTCTAGAGCCTCCATTTTTGCACTCAGGTCTAAGTCTCGTGGCCCTCTATCAGAATCCAGAGTTTTGTGAAGATTGGGGAAACTTAATTTTTCACCCAAAAAAAAAAACGTAAGGGGTACCACTGTCGTTTTTTTTTCGGGTCGAAATTTTGAGTTTCGATATCTCAGCTCTGGAAGGGTCTAGAGCCTCCATTTTTGCACTCAGGTCTAAGTCTCATGGCCCTCTATCAGAATCCAGAGTTTTGTGAAGATTGGGGATACTTAATTTTTCACCCAAAAAAAAAAACGTAAGGGGTACCACTGTCGTTTTTTTTTCGGGTCGAAATTTTGAGTTTCAATATCTCAGCTCTGGAAGGGTCTAGAGCCTCCATTTTTGCACTCAGGTCTAAGTCTCATGGCCCTCTATCAGAATCCAGAGTTTTGTGAAGATTGGGGAAATTTAATTTTTCACCCAAAAAAAAAAAACCGTAAGGGGTACCACTGTCGTTTTTTTTTCGGGTCGAAATTTTGAGTTTCAATATCTCAGCTCTGGAAGGGTCTAGAGCCTCCATTTTTGCACTCAGGTCTAAGTCTCATGGCCCTCTATCAGAATCCAGAGTTTTGTGAAGATTGGGGAAACTTAATTTTTCACCCAAAAAAAAACCGTAAGGGGTACCACTGTTGTTTTTTTTTTTCGGGTCAAAATTTTGAGTTTCAATATCTCAGCTCTGGAAGGGTCTAGAGCCTCCATTTTTGCACTCAGGTCTAAGTCTCATGACCCTCTATCAGAATCCAGAGTTTTGTGAAGATTGGGGAAACTTAATTTTTCACCCAAAAAAAAAAACGTAAGGGGTACCACTGTCGTTTTTTTTTTTCGGGTCAAAATTTTGAGTTTCGATATCTCAGCTCTGGAAGGGTCTAGAGCCTCCATTTTTGCACTCAGGTCTAAGTCTCATGGCCCTCTATCAGAATCCAGAGTTTTGTGAAGATTGGGGATACTTAATTTTTCACCCAAAAAAAAAAACGTAAGGGGTACCACTGTCGTTTTTTTTTCGGGTCGAAATTTTGAGTTTCAATATCTCAGCTCTGGAAGGGTCTAGAGCCTCCATTTTTGCACTCAGGTCTAAGTCTCATGGCCCTCTATCAGAATCCAGAGTTTTGTGAAGATTGGGGATACTTAATTTTTCACCCAAAAAAAAAAACGTAAGGGGTACCACTGTCGTTTTTTTTTTCGGGTCGAAATTTTGAGTTTCAATATCTCAGCTCTGGAAGGGTCTAGAGCCTCCATTTTTGCACTCAGGTCTAAGTCTCATGGCCCTCTATCAGAATCCAGAGTTTTGTGAAGATTGGGGATACTTAATTTTTCACCCAAAAAAAAAAAACGTAAGGGGTACCACTGTCGTTTTTTTTTCGGGTCGAAATTTTGAGTTTCAATATCTCAGCTCTGGAAGGGTCTAGAGCCTCCATTTTTGCACTCAGGTCTAAGTCTCATGGCCCTCTATCAGAATCCAGAGTTTTGTGAAGATTGGGGAAACTTAATTTTTCACCCAAAAAAAAAAAAAAGCGTAAGGGGTACCACTGTCGTTTTTTTTTTCGGGTCAAAATTTTGAGTTTCGATATCTCAGCTCTGGAAGGGTCTAGAGCCTCCATTGTTGCACTCAGGTCTAAGTCTCATGGCCCTCTATCAGAATCCAGAGTTTTGTGAAGATTGGGGAAACTTAATTTTTCACCCAAAAAAAACGTAAGGGGTACCACTGTCGTTTTTTTTTTCGGGTCAAAATTTTGAGTTTCGATATCTCAGCTCTGGAAGGGTCTAGAGCCTCCATTGTTGCACTCAGGTCTAAGTCTCATGGCCCTCTATCAGAATCCAGAGTTTTGTGAAGATTGGGGATACTTAATTTTTCACCCGAAAAAAAAAAACGTAAGGGGTACCACTGTCGTTTTTTTTTTTCGGGTTGAAATTTTGAGTTTCAATATATCAGCTCTGGAAGGGTCTAGAACCTCCATTTTTGCACTCAGGTCTAAGTCTCATGGCCCTCTATCAGAATCCAGAGTTTTGTGAAGATTGGGGATACTTAATTTTTCACCCAAAAAAAAAAAAACGTAAGGGGTACCACTGTAGTTTTTTTTTCGGGTCAAAATTTTGAGTTTCGATATCTCAGCTCTGGAAGGGTCTAGAGCCTCCATTTTTGCACTCAGGTCTAAGTCTCATGGCCCTCTATCAGAATCCAGAGTTTTGTGAAGATTGGGGAAATTTAATTTTTCACCCAAAAAAAAAAAACGTAAGGGGTACCACTGTCGTTTTTTTTTTTCGGGTCGAAATTTTGAGTTTCAATATCTCAGCTCTGGAAGGGTCTAGAGCCTCCATTTTTGCACTCAGGTCTAAGTCTCATGGCCCTCTATCAGAATCCAGAGTTTTGTGAAGATTGGGGAAACTTAATTTTTCACCCAAAAAAAAAAAAACGTAAGGGGTACCACTGTTGTTTTTTTTTTTCGGGTCAAAATTTTGAGTTTCAATATCTCAGCTCTGGAAGGGTCTAGAGCCTCCATTTTTGCACTCAGGTCTAAGTCTCATGACCCTCTATCAGAATCCAGAGTTTTGTGAAGATTGGGGAAACTTAATTTTTCACCCAAAAAAAAAAACGTAAGGGGTACCACTGTCGTTTTTTTTTTTTCGGGTCAAAATTTTGAGTTTCGATATCTCAGCTCTGGAAGGGTCTAGAGCCTCCATTTTTGCACTCAGGTCTAAGTCTCATGGCCCTCTATCAGAATCCAGAGTTTTGTGAAGATTGGGGATACTTAATTTTTCACCCAAAAAAAAAAACGTAAGGGGTACCACTGTCGTTTTTTTTTTCGGGTCAAAATTTTGAGTTTCGATATCTCAGCTCTGGAAGGGTCTAGAGCCTCCATTTTTGCACTCAGGTCTAAGTCTCATGGCCCTCTATCAGAATCCAGAGTTTTGTGAAGATTGGGGATACTTAATTTTTCACCCAAAAAAAAAAACGTAAGGGGTACCACTGTCGTTTTTTTTTCGGGTCGAAATTTTGAGTTTCAATATCTCAGCTCTGGAAGGGTCTAGAGCCTCCATTTTTGCACTCAGGTCTAAGTCTCATGGCCCTCTATCAGAATCCAGAGTTTTGTGAAGATTGGGGAAACTTAATTTTTCACCCAAAAAAAAAAACGTAAGGGGTACCACTGTCGTTTTTTTTTTCGGGTCGAAATTTTGAGTTTCGATATCTCAGCTCTGGAAGGGTCTAGAGCCTCCATTTTTGCACTCAGGTCTAAGTCTCATGGCCCTCTATCAGAATCCAGAGTTTTGTGAAGATTGGGGATACTTAATTTTTCACCCAAAAAAAAAAAACGTAAGGGGTACCACTGTCGTTTTTTTTTTCGGGTCGAAATTTTGAGTTTCAATATCTCAGCTCTGGAAGGGTCTAGAGCCTCCATTTTTGCACTCAGGTCTAAGTCTCATGGCCCTCTATCAGAATCCAGAGTTTTGTGAAGATTGGGGAAACTTAATTTTTCACCCAAAAAAAAAAACGTAAGGGGTACCACTGTCGTTTTTTTTTCGGGTCGAAATTTTGAGTTTCAATATCTCAGCTCTGGAAGGGTCTAGAGCCTCCATTTTTGCACTCAGGTCTAAGTCTCATGGCCCTCTATCAGAATCCAGAGTTTTGTGAAGATTGGGGATACTTAATTTTTCACCCCAAAAAAAAAACGTAAGGGGTACCACTGTCGTTTTTTTTTCGGGTCGAAATTTTGAGTTTCAATATCTCAGCTCTGGAAGGGTCTAGAGCCTCCATTTTTGCACTCAGGTCTAAGTCTCGTGGCCCTCTATCAGAATCCAGAGTTTTGTGAAGATTGGGGAAACTTAATTTTTCACCCAAAAAAAAAACGTAAGGGGTACCACTGTCGTTTTTTTTTCGGGTCGAAATTTTGAGTTTCGATATCTCAGCTCTGGAAGGGTCTAGAGCCTCCATTTTTGCACTCAGGTCTAAGTCTCATGGCCCTCTATCAGAATCCAGAGTTTTGTGAAGATTGGGGATACTTAATTTTTCACCCAAAAAAAAAAACGTAAGGGGTACCACTGTCGTTTTTTTTTCGGGTCGAAATTTTGAGTTTCAATATCTCAGCTCTGGAAGGGTCTAGAGCCTCCATTTTTGCACTCAGGTCTAAGTCTCATGGCCCTCTATCAGAATCCAGAGTTTTGTGAAGATTGGGGAAATTTAATTTTTCACCCAAAAAAAAAAAAAACGTAAGGGGTACCACTGTCGTTTTTTTTTCGGGTCGAAATTTTGAGTTTCAATATCTCAGCTCTGGAAGGGTCTAGAGCCTCCATTTTTGCACTCAGGTCTAAGTCTCATGGCCCTCTATCAGAATCCAGAGTTTTGTGAAGATTGGGGAAACTTAATTTTTCACCCAAAAAAAAAAAACGTAAGGGGTACCACTGTTGTTTTTTTTTTTCGGGTCAAAATTTTGAGTTTCAATATCTCAGCTCTGGAAGGGTCTAGAGCCTCCATTTTTGCACTCAGGTCTAAGTCTCATGACCCTCTATCAGAATCCAGAGTTTTGTGAAGATTGGGGAAACTTAATTTTTCACCCCAAAAAAAAAACGTAAGGGGTACCACTGTCGTTTTTTTTTTTCGGGTCAAAATTTTGAGTTTCGATATCTCAGCTCTGGAAGGGTCTAGAGCCTCCATTTTTGCACTCAGGTCTAAGTCTCATGGCCCTCTATCAGAATCCAGAGTTTTGTGAAGATTGGGGATACTTAATTTTTCACCCAAAAAAAAAAAACGTAAGGGGTACCACTGTCGTTTTTTTTTCGGGTCGAAATTTTGAGTTTCAATATCTCAGCTCTGGAAGGGTCTAGAGCCTCCATTTTTGCACTCAGGTCTAAGTCTCATGGCCCTCTATCAGAATCCAGAGTTTTGTGAAGATTGGGGAAACTTAATTTTTCACCCAAAAAAAAAAAACGTAAGGGGTACCACTGTCGTTTTTTTTTTCGGGTCGAAATTTTGAGTTTCGATATCTCAGCTCTGGAAGGGTCTAGAGCCTCCATTTTTGCACTCAGGTCTAAGTCTCATGGCCCTCTATCAGAATCCAGAGTTTTGTGAAGATTGGGGATACTTAATTTTTCACCCACAAAAAAAAACGTAAGGGGTACCACTGTCGTTTTTTTTTCGGGTCGAAATTTTGAGTTTCAATATCTCAGCTCTGGAAGGGTCTAGAGCCTCCATTGTTGCACTCAGGTCTAAGTCTCATGGCCCTCTATCAGAATCCAGAGTTTTGTGAAGATTGGGGAAACTTAATTTTTCACCCAAAAAAAAAAAACGTAAGGGGTACCACTGTCGTTTTTTTTTTCGGGTCGAAATTTTGAGTTTCAATATCTCAGCTCTGGAAGGGTCTAGAGCCTCCATTTTTGCACTCAGGTCTAAGTCTCATGGCCCTCTATCAGAATCCAGAGTTTTGTGAAGATTGGGGAAACTTAATTTTTCACCCAAAAAAAAAAAACGTAAGGGGTACCACTGTCGTTTTTTTTTTTCGGGTCAAAATTTTGAGTTTCGATATCTCAGCTCTGGAAGGGTCTAGAGCCTCCATTTTTGCACTCAGGTCTAAGTCTCATGGCCCTCTATCAGAATCCAGAGTTTTGTGAAGATTGGGGATACTTAATTTTTCACCCAAAAAAAAAAAACGTAAGGGGTACCACTGTCGTTTTTTTTTTCGGGTCGAAATTTTGAGTTTCAATATCTCAGCTCTGGAAGGGTCTAGAGCCTCCATTTTTGCACTCAGGTCTAAGTCTCATGGCCCTCTATCAGAATCCAGAGTTTTGTGAAGATTGGGGAAACTTAATTTTTCACCCAAAAAAAAAAACGTAAGGGGTACCACTGTCGTTTTTTTTTCGGGTCAAAATTTTGAGTTTCGATATCCCAGCTCTGGAAGGGTCTAGAGCCTCCATTGTTGCACTCAGGTCTAAGTCTCATGGCCCTCTATCAGAATCCAGATTTTTGTGAAGATTGGGGATACTTAATTTTTCACCCAAAAAAAAAAAACGTAAGGGGTACCACTGTCGTTTTTTTTTTCGGGTCAAAATTTTGAGTTTCAATATCTCAGATCTGGAAGGGTCTAGAGCCTCCATTTTTGCACTCAGGTCTAAGTCTCATGGCCCTCTATCAGAATCCAGAGTTTTGTGAAGATTGGGGAAACTTAATTTTTCACCCAAAAAAAAAACGTAAGGGGTACCACTGTCGTTTTTTTTTTCGGGTCAAAATTTTGAGTTTCGATATCTCAGCTCTGGAAGGGTCTAGAGCCTCCATTTTTGCACTCAGGTCTAAGTCTCATGGCCCTCTATCAGAATCCAGAGTTTTGTGAAGATTGGGGATACTTAATTTTTCACCCAAAAAAAAAAAACGTAAGGGGTACCACTGTCGTTTTTTTTTTCGGGTCGAAATTTTGAGTTTCAATATCTCAGCTCTGGAAGGGTCTAGAGCCTCCATTTTTGCACTCAGGTCTAAGTCTCATGGCCCTCTATCAGAATCCAGAGTTTTGTGAAGATTGGGGAAACTTAATTTTTCACCCAAAAAAAAAACGTAAGGGGTACCACTGTCGTTTTTTTTTTCGGGTCAAAGTTTTGAGTTTCGATATCCCAGCTCTGGAAGGGTCTAGAGCCTCCATTGTTGCACTCAGGTCTAAGTCTCATGGCCCTCTATCAGAATCCAGAGTTTTGTGAAGATTGGGGATACTTAATTTTTCACCCAAAAAAAAAAACGTAAGGGGTACCACTGTCGTTTTTTTTTTCGGGTCGAAATTTTGAGTTTCGATATCTCAGCTCTGGAAGGGTCTAGAGCCTCCATTTTTGCACTCAGGTCTAAGTCTCATGGCCCTCTATCAGAATCCAGAGTTTTGTGAAGATTGGGGATACTTAATTTTTCACCCAAAAAAAAAAAACGTAAGGGGTACCACTGTCGTTTTTTTTTCGGGTCGAAATTTTGAGTTTCAATATCTCAGCTCTGGAAGGGTCTAGAGCCTCCATTTTTGCACTCAGGTCTAAGTCTCATGGCCCTCTATCAGAATCCAGAGTTTTGTGAAGATTGGGGAAACTTAATTTTTCACCCAAAAAAAAAAAAAGCGTAAGGGGTACCACTGTCGTTTTTTTTTTCGGGTCAAAATTTTGAGTTTCGATATCTCAGCTCTGGAAGGGTCTAGAGCCTCCATTGTTGCACTCAGGTCTAAGTCTCATGGCCCTCTATCAGAATCCAGAGTTTTGTGAAGATTGGGGAAACTTAATTTTTCACCCAAAAAAAACGTAAGGGGTACCACTGTCGTTTTTTTTTTCGGGTCAAAATTTTGAGTTTCGATATCTCAGCTCTGGAAGGGTCTAGAGCCTCCATTGTTGCACTCAGGTCTAAGTCTCATGGCCCTCTATCAGAATCCAGAGTTTTGTGAAGATTGGGGATACTTAATTTTTCACCCGAAAAAAAAAAACGTAAGGGGTACCACTGTCGTTTTTTTTTTCGGGTTGAAATTTTGAGTTTCAATATCTCAGCTCTGGAAGGGTCTAGAACCTCCATTTTTGCACTCAGGTCTAAGTCTCATGGCCCTCTATCAGAATCCAGAGTTTTGTGAAGATTGGGGATACTTAATTTTTCACCCAAAAAAAAAAAAACGTAAGGGGTACCACTGTAGTTTTTTTTTCGGGTCAAAATTTTGAGTTTCGATATCTCAGCTCTGGAAGGGTCTAGAGCCTCCATTTTTGCACTCAGGTCTAAGTCTCATGGCCCTCTATCAGAATCCAGAGTTTTGTGAAGATTGGGGAAATTTAATTTTTCACCCAAAAAAAAAAAAACGTAAGGGGTACCACTGTCGTTTTTTTTTTTCGGGTCGAAATTTTGAGTTTCAATATCTCAGCTCTGGAAGGGTCTAGAGCCTCCATTTTTGCACTCAGGTCTAAGTCTCATGGCCCTCTATCAGAATCCAGAGTTTTGTGAAGATTGGGGAAACTTAATTTTTCACCCAAAAAAAAAAACGTAAGGGGTACCACTGTCGTTTTTTTTTTTTCGGGTCAAAATTTTGAGTTTCGATATCTCAGCTCTGGAAGGGTCTAGAGCCTCCATTTTTGCACTCAGGTCTAAGTCTCATGGCCCTCTATCAGAATCCAGAGTTTTGTGAAGATTGGGGATACTTAATTTTTCACCCAAAAAAAAAAACGTAAGGGGTACCACTGTCGTTTTTTTTTTCGGGTCAAAATTTTGAGTTTCGATATCTCAGCTCTGGAAGGGTCTAGAGCCTCCATTTTTGCACTCAGGTCTAAGTCTCATGGCCCTCTATCAGAATCCAGAGTTTTGTGAAGATTGGGGATACTTAATTTTTCACCCAAAAAAAAAAAACGTAAGGGGTACCACTGTCGTTTTTTTTTCGGGTCGAAATTTTGAGTTTCAATATCTCAGCTCTGGAAGGGTCTAGAGCCTCCATTTTTGCACTCAGGTCTAAGTCTCATGGCCCTCTATCAGAATCCAGAGTTTTGTGAAGATTGGGGAAACTTAATTTTTCACCCAAAAAAAAAAACGTAAGGGGTACCACTGTCGTTTTTTTTTTCGGGTCGAAATTTTGAGTTTCGATATCTCAGCTCTGGAAGGGTCTAGAGCCTCCATTTTTGCACTCAGGTCTAAGTCTCATGGCCCTCTATCAGAATCCAGAGTTTTGTGAAGATTGGGGATACTTAATTTTTCACCCAAAAAAAAAAAACGTAAGGGGTACCACTGTCGTTTTTTTTTTCGGGTCGAAATTTTGAGTTTCAATATCTCAGCTCTGGAAGGGTCTAGAGCCTCCATTTTTGCACTCAGGTCTAAGTCTCATGGCCCTCTATCAGAATCCAGAGTTTTGTGAAGATTGGGGAAACTTAATTTTTCACCCAAAAAAAAAAACGTAAGGGGTACCACTGTCGTTTTTTTTTCGGGTCGAAATTTTGAGTTTCAATATCTCAGCTCTGGAAGGGTCTAGAGCCTCCATTTTTGCACTCAGGTCTAAGTCTCATGGCCCTCTATCAGAATCCAGAGTTTTGTGAAGATTGGGGATACTTAATTTTTCACCCCAAAAAAAAAACGTAAGGGGTACCACTGTCGTTTTTTTTTTCGGGTCGAAATTTTGAGTTTCAATATCTCAGCTCTGGAAGGGTCTAGAGCCTCCATTTTTGCACTCAGGTCTAAGTCTCATGGCCCTCTATCAGAATCCAGAGTTTTGTGAAGATTGGGGAAACTTAATTTTTCACCCAAAAAAAAAAACGTAAGGGGTACCACTGTCGTTTTTTTTCGGGTCGAAATTTTGAGTTTCGATATCTCAGCTCTGGAAGGGTCTAGAGCCTCCATTTTTGCACTCAGGTCTAAGTCTCATGGCCCTCTATCAGAATCCAGAGTTTTGTGAAGATTGGGGATACTTAATTTTTCACCCAAAAAAAAAAACGTAAGGGGTACCACTGTCGTTTTTTTTTCGGGTCGAAATTTTGAGTTTCAATATCTCAGCTCTGGAAGGGTCTAGAGCCTCCATTTTTGCACTCAGGTCTAAGTCTCATGGCCCTCTATCAGAATCCAGAGTTTTGTGAAGATTGGGGAAATTTAATTTTTCACCCAAAAAAAAAAAAACGTAAGGGGTACCACTGTCGTTTTTTTTTCGGGTCGAAATTTTGAGTTTCAATATCTCAGCTCTGGAAGGGTCTAGAGCCTCCATTTTTGCACTCAGGTCTAAGTCTCATGGCCCTCTATCAGAATCCAGAGTTTTGTGAAGATTGGGGATACTTAATTTTTCACCCAAAAAAAAACACGTAAGGGGTACCACTGTCGTTTTTTTTTCGGGTCGAAATTTTGAGTTTCAATATCTCAGCTCTGGAAGGGTCTAGAGCCTCCATTTTTGCACTCAGGTCTAAGTCTCATGGCCCTCTATCAGAATCCAGAGTTTTGTGAAGATTGGGGAAACTTAATTTTTCACCCAAAAAAAAAAACGTAAGGGGTACCACTGTCGTTTTTTTTTTCGGGTCGAAATTTTGAGTTTCGATATCTCAGCTCTGGAAGGGTCTAGAGCCTCCATTTTTGCACTCAGGTCTAAGTCTCATGGCCCTCTATCAGAATCCAGAGTTTTGTGAAGATTGGGGATACTTAATTTTTCACCCAAAAAAAAAAAAACGTAAGGGGTACCACTGTCGTTTTTTTTTCGGGTCGAAATTTTGAGTTTCAATATCTCAGCTCTGGAAGGGTCTAGAGCCTCCATTTTTGCACTCAGGTCTAAGTCTCATGGCCCTCTATCAGAATCCAGAGTTTTGTGAAGATTGGGGAAACTTAATTTTTCACCCAAAAAAAAAAACGTAAGGGGTACCACTGTCGTTTTTTTTTCGGGTCGAAATTTTGAGTTTCAATATCTCAGCTCTGGAAGGGTCTAGAGCCTCCATTTTTGCACTCAGGTCTAAGTCTCATGGCCCTCTATCAGAATCCAGAGTTTTGTGAAGATTGGGGATACTTAATTTTTCACCCAAAAAAAAAAAACGTAAGGGGTACCACTGTCGTTTTTTTTTTCGGGTCGAAATTTTGAGTTTCAATATCTCAGCTCTGGAAAGGTCTAGAGCCTCCATTTTTGCACTCAGGTCTAAGTCTCATGGCCCTCTATCAGAATCCAGAGTTTTGTGAAGATTGGGGAAACTTAATTTTTCACCCAAAAACAAAAACGTAAGGGGTACCACTGTCGTTTTTTTTTTTCGGGTCAAAATTTTGAGTTTCGATATCCCAGCTCTGGAAGGGTCTAGAGCCTCCATTGTTGCACTCAGGTCTAAGTCTCATGGCCCTCTATCAGAATCCAGAGTTTTGTGAAGATTGGGGATACTTAATTTTTCACCCAAAAAAAAAAAACGTAAGGGGTACCACTGTCGTTTTTTTTTTTTCGGGTCAAAATTTTGAGTTTCGATATCTCAGCTCTGGAAGGGTCTAGAGCCTCCATTTTTGCACTCAGGTCTAAGTCTCATGGCCCTCTATCAGAATCCAGAGTTTTGTGAAGATTGGGGATACTTAATTTTTCACCCAAAAAAAAAAACGTAAGGGGTACCACTGTCGTTTTTTTTTCGGGTCGAAATTTTGAGTTTCAATATCTCAGCTCTGGAAGGGTCTAGAGCCTCCATTTTTGCACTCAGGTCTAAGTCTCATGGCCCTCTATCAGAATCCAGAGTTTTGTGAAGATTGGGGAAACTTAATTTTTCACCCAAAAAAAAAAAACGTAAGGGGTACCACTGTCGTTTTTTTTTTCGGGTCAAAATTTTGAGTTTCGATATCCCAGCTCTGGAAGGGTCTAGAGCCTCCATTGTTGCACTCAGGTCTAAGTCTCATGGCCCTCTATCAGAATCCAGAGTTTTGTGAAGATTGGGGATACTTAATTTTTCACCCAAAAAAAAAAAGGTAAGGGGTACCACTGTCGTTTTTTTTTTCAGGTCGAAATTTTGAGTTTCAATATCTCAGCTCTGGAAGGGTCTAGAGCCTCCATTTTTGCACTCAGGTCTAAGTCTCATGGCCCTCTATCAGAATCCAGAGTTTTGTGAAGATTGGGGAAACTTAATTTTTCACCCAAAAAAAAAAAAACGTAAGGGGTACCACTGTCGTTTTTTTTTTCGGGTCAAAATTTTGAGTTTCGATATCCCAGCTCTGGAAGGGTCTAGAGCCTCCATTGTTGCACTCAGGTCTAAGTCTCATGGCCCTCTATCAGAATCCAGAGTTTTGTGAAGATTGGGGATACTTAATTTTTCACCCAAAAAAAAAAAACGTAAGGGGTACCACTGTCGTTTTTTTTTTCGGGTCGAAATTTTGAGTTTCGATATCTCAGCTCTGGAAGGGTCTAGAGCCTCCATTTTTGCACTCAGGTCTAAGTCTCATGGCCCTCTATCAGAATCCAGAGTTTTGTGAAGATTGGGGATACTTAATTTTTCACCCACAAAAAAAAACGTAAGGGGTACCACTGTCGTTTTTTTTTCGGGTCGAAATTTTGAGTTTCAATATCTCAGCTCTGGAAGGGTCTAGAGCCTCCATTTTTGCACTCAGGTCTAAGTCTCATGGCCCTCTATCAGAATCCAGAGTTTTGTGAAGATTGGGGATACTTAATTTTTCACCCCAAAAAAAAAACGTAAGGGGTACCACTGTCGTTTTTTTTTCGGGTCGAAATTTTGAGTTTCAATATCTCAGCTCTGGAAGGGTCTAGAGCCTCCATTTTTGCACTCAGGTCTAAGTCTCATGGCCCTCTATCAGAATCCAGAGTTTTGTGAAGATTGGGGAAACTTAATTTTTCACCCAAAAAAAAAAACGTAAGGGGTACCACTGTCGTTTTTTTTTCGGGTCGAAATTTTGAGTTTCGATATCTCAGCTCTGGAAGGGTCTAGAGCCTCCATTTTTGCACTCAGGTCTAAGTCTCATGGCCCTCTATCAGAATCCAGAGTTTTGTGAAGATTGGGGATACTTAATTTTTCACCCAAAAAAAAAAACGTAAGGGGTACCACTGTCGTTTTTTTTTCGGGTCGAAATTTTGAGTTTCAATATCTCAGCTCTGGAAGGGTCTAGAGCCTCCATTTTTGCACTCAGGTCTAAGTCTCATGGCCCTCTATCAGAATCCAGAGTTTTGTGAAGATTGGGGAAACTTAATTTTTCACCCAAAAAAAAAAAAACGTAAGGGGTACCACTGTTGTTTTTTTTTTTCGGGTCAAAATTTTGAGTTTCAATATCTCAGCTCTGGAAGGGTCTAGAGCCTCCATTTTTGCACTCAGGTCTAAGTCTCATGACCCTCTATCAGAATCCAGAGTTTTGTGAAGATTGGGGAAACTTAATTTTTCACCCAAAAAAAAAACGTAAGGGGTACCACTGTCGTTTTTTTTTTTCGGGTCAAAATTTTGAGTTTCGATATCTCAGCTCTGGAAGGGTCTAGAGCCTCCATTTTTGCACTCAGGTCTAAGTCTCATGGCCCTCTATCAGAATCCAGAGTTTTGTGAAGATTGGGGATACTTAATTTTTCACCCAAAAAAAAAAACGTAAGGGGTACCACTGTCGTTTTTTTTTCGGGTCGAAATTTTGAGTTTCAATATCTCAGCTCTGGAAGGGTCTAGAGCCTCCATTTTTGCACTCAGGTCTAAGTCTCATGGCCCTCTATCAGAATCCAGAGTTTTGTGAAGATTGGGGATACTTAATTTTTCACCCAAAAAAAAAAACGTAAGGGGTACCACTGTCGTTTTTTTTTGGGTCGAAATTTTGAGTTTCAATATCTCAGCTCTGGAAGGGTCTAGAGCCTCCATTTTTGCACTCAGGTCTAAGTCTCATGGCCCTCTATCAGAATCCAGAGTTTTGTGAAGATTGGGGAAACTTAATTTTTCACCCAAAAACAAAAACGTAAGGGGTACCACTGTCGTTTTTTTTTTTCGGGTCAAAATTTTGAGTTTCGATATCCCAGCTCTGGAAGGGTCTAGAGCCTCCATTGTTGCACTCAGGTCTAAGTCTCATGGCCCTCTATCAGAATCCAGAGTTTTGTGAAGATTGGGGATACTTAATTTTTCACCCAAAAAAAAAAAACGTAAGGGGTACCACTGTCGTTTTTTTTTTTTCGGGTCAAAATTTTGAGTTTCGATATCTCAGCTCTGGAAGGGTCTAGAGCCTCCATTTTTGCACTCAGGTCTAAGTCTCATGGCCCTCTATCAGAATCCAGAGTTTTGTGAAGATTGGGGATACTTAATTTTTCACCCAAAAAAAAAAACGTAAGGGGTACCACTGTCGTTTTTTTTTTCGGGTCAAAATTTTGAGTTTCGATATCTCAGCTCTGGAAGGGTCTAGAGCCTCCATTTTTGCACTCAGGTCTAAGTCTCATGGCCCTCTATCAGAATCCAGAGTTTTGTGAAGATTGGGGATACTTAATTTTTCACCCAAAAAAAAAAAGGTAAGGGGTACCACTGTCGTTTTTTTTTTCAGGTCGAAATTTTGAGTTTCAATATCTCAGCTCTGGAAGGGTCTAGAGCCTCCATTTTTGCACTCAGGTCTAAGTCTCATGGCCCTCTATCAGAATCCAGAGTTTTGTGAAGATTGGGGAAACTTAATTTTTCACCCAAAAAAAAAAAAAACGTAAGGGGTACCACTGTCGTTTTTTTTTTCGGGTCAAAATTTTGAGTTTCGATATCCCAGCTCTGGAAGGGTCTAGAGCCTCCATTGTTGCACTCAGGTCTAAGTCTCATGGCCCTCTATCAGAATCCAGAGTTTTGTGAAGATTGGGGATACTTAATTTTTCACCCAAAAAAAAAAAACGTAAGGGGTACCACTGTCGTTTTTTTTTTCGGGTCGAAATTTTGAGTTTCGATATCTCAGCTCTGGAAGGGTCTAGAGCCTCCATTTTTGCACTCAGGTCTAAGTCTCATGGCCCTCTATCAGAATCCAGAGTTTTGTGAAGATTGGGGATACTTAATTTTTCACCCACAAAAAAAAACGTAAGGGGTACCACTGTCGTTTTTTTTTTCGGGTCGAAATTTTGAGTTTCAATATCTCAGCTCTGGAAGGGTCTAGAGCCTCCATTTTTGCACTCAGGTCTAAGTCTCATGGCCCTCTATCAGAATCCAGAGTTTTGTGAAGATTGGGGATACTTAATTTTTCACCCCAAAAAAAAAACGTAAGGGGTACCACTGTCGTTTTTTTTTCGGGTCGAAATTTTGAGTTTCAATATCTCAGCTCTGGAAGGGTCTAGAGCCTCCATTTTTGCACTCAGGTCTAAGTCTCATGGCCCTCTATCAGAATCCAGAGTTTTGTGAAGATTGGGGAAACTTAATTTTTCACCCAAAAAAAAAAACGTAAGGGGTACCACTGTCGTTTTTTTTTCGGGTCGAAATTTTGAGTTTCGATATCTCAGCTCTGGAAGGGTCTAGAGCCTCCATTTTTGCACTCAGGTCTAAGTCTCATGGCCCTCTATCAGAATCCAGAGTTTTGTGAAGATTGGGGATACTTAATTTTTCACCCAAAAAAAAAAAACGTAAGGGGTACCACTGTCGTTTTTTTTTCGGGTCGAAATTTTGAGTTTCAATATCTCAGCTCTGGAAGGGTCTAGAGCCTCCATTTTTGCACTCAGGTCTAAGTCTCATGGCCCTCTATCAGAATCCAGAGTTTTGTGAAGATTGGGGAAATTTAATTTTTCACCCAAAAAAAAAAAAACGTAAGGGGTACCACTGTCGTTTTTTTTTCGGGTCGAAATTTTGAGTTTCAATATCTCAGCTCTGGAAGGGTCTAGAGCCTCCATTTTTGCACTCAGGTCTAAGTCTCATGGCCCTCTATCAGAATCCAGAGTTTTGTGAAGATTGGGGAAACTTAATTTTTCACCCAAAAAAAAAAAACGTAAGGGGTACCACTGTTGTTTTTTTTTTTCGGGTCAAAATTTTGAGTTTCAATATCTCAGCTCTGGAAGGGTCTAGAGCCTCCATTTTTGCACTCAGGTCTAAGTCTCATGACCCTCTATCAGAATCCAGAGTTTTGTGAAGATTGGGGAAACTTAATTTTTCACCCAAAAAAAAAAACGTAAGGGGTACCACTGTCGTTTTTTTTTTTCGGGTCAAAATTTTGAGTTTCGATATCTCAGCTCTGGAAGGGTCTAGAGCCTCCATTTTTGCACTCAGGTCTAAGTCTCATGGCCCTCTATCAGAATCCAGAGTTTTGTGAAGATTGGGGATACTTAATTTTTCACCCAAAAAAAAAACGTAAGGGGTACCACTGTCGTTTTTTTTTCGGGTCGAAATTTTGAGTTTCAATATCTCAGCTCTGGAAGGGTCTAGAGCCTCCATTTTTGCACTCAGGTCTAAGTCTCATGGCCCTCTATCAGAATCCAGAGTTTTGTGAAGATTGGGGATACTTAATTTTTCACCCAAAAAAAAAAACGTAAGGGGTACCACTGTCGTTTTTTTTTTGGGTCGAAATTTTGAGTTTCAATATCTCAGCTCTGGAAGGGTCTAGAGCCTCCATTTTTGCACTCAGGTCTAAGTCTCATGGCCCTCTATCAGAATCCAGAGTTTTGTGAAGATTGGGGAAACTTAATTTTTCACCCAAAAAAAAAAACGTAAGGGGTACCACTGTCGTTTTTTTTTTCGGGTCGAAATTTTGAGTTTCGATATCTCAGCTCTGGAAGGGTCTAGAGCCTCCATTTTTGCACTCAGGTCTAAGTCTCATGGCCCTCTATCAGAATCCAGAGTTTTGTGAAGATTGGGGATACTTAATTTTTCACCCAAAAAAAAAAAAACGTAAGGGGTACCACTGTCGTTTTTTTTTCGGGTCGAAATTTTGAGTTTCAATATCTCAGCTCTGGAAGGGTCTAGAGCCTCCATTTTTGCACTCAGGTCTAAGTCTCATGGCCCTCTATCAGAATCCAGAGTTTTGTGAAGATTGGGGAAACTTAATTTTTCACCCAAAAAAAAAAACGTAAGGGGTACCACTGTCGTTTTTTTTTTCGGGTCGAAATTTTGAGTTTCAATATCTCAGCTCTGGAAGGGTCTAGAGCCTCCATTTTTGCACTCAGGTCTAAGTCTCATGGCCCTCTATCAGAATCCAGAGTTTTGTGAAGATTGGGGATACTTAATTTTTCACCCAAAAAAAAAAAACGTAAGGGGTACCACTGTCGTTTTTTTTTTCGGGTCGAAATTTTGAGTTTCAATATCTCAGCTCTGGAAAGGTCTAGAGCCTCCATTTTTGCACTCAGGTCTAAGTCTCATGGCCCTCTATCAGAATCCAGAGTTTTGTGAAGATTGGGGAAACTTAATTTTTCACCCAAAAACAAAAACGTAAGGGGTACCACTGTCGTTTTTTTTTTTTCGGGTCAAAATTTTGAGTTTCGATATCCCAGCTCTGGAAGGGTCTAGAGCCTCCATTGTTGCACTCAGGTCTAAGTCTCATGGCCCTCTATCAGAATCCAGAGTTTTGTGAAGATTGGGGATACTTAATTTTTCACCCAAAAAAAAAAAAACGTAAGGGGTACCACTGTCGTTTTTTTTTTTTCGGGTCAAAATTTTGAGTTTCGATATCTCAGCTCTGGAAGGGTCTAGAGCCTCCATTTTTGCACTCAGGTCTAAGTCTCATGGCCCTCTATCAGAATCCAGAGTTTTGTGAAGATTGGGGATACTTAATTTTTCACCCAAAAAAAAAAACGTAAGGGGTACCACTGTCGTTTTTTTTTTCGGGTCGAAATTTTGAGTTTCAATATCTCAGCTCTGGAAGGGTCTAGAGCCTCCATTTTTGCACTCAGGTCTAAGTCTCATGGCCCTCTATCAGAATCCAGAGTTTTGTGAAGATTGGGGAAACTTAATTTTTCACCCAAAAAAAAGAAAAAAACGTAAGGGGTACCACTGTCGTTTTTTTTTTCGGGTCAAAATTTTGAGTTTCGATATCCCAGCTCTGGAAGGGTCTAGAGCCTCCATTGTTGCACTCAGGTCTAAGTCTCATGGCCCTCTATCAGAATCCAGAGTTTTGTGAAGATTGGGGATACTTAATTTTTCACCCAAAAAAAAAAACGTAAGGGGTACCACTGTCGTTTTTTTTTTCGGGTCAAAATTTTGAGTTTCGATATCTCAGCTCTGGAAGGGTCTAGAGCCTCCATTTTTGCACTCAGGTCTAAGTCTCATGGCCCTCTATCAGAATCCAGAGTTTTGTGAAGATTGGGGATACTTAATTTTTCACCCAAAAAAAAAAAGGTAAGGGGTACCACTGTCGTTTTTTTTTTCGGGTCGAAATTTTGAGTTTCAATATCTCAGCTCTGGAAGGGTCTAGAGCCTCCATTTTTGCACTCAGGTCTAAGTCTCATGGCCCTCTATCAGAATCCAGAGTTTTGTGAAGATTGGGGAAACTTAATTTTTCACCCAAAAAAAAAAAAACGTAAGGGGTACCACTGTCGTTTTTTTTTTCGGGTCGAAATTTTGAGTTTCGATATCTCAGCTCTGGAAGGGTCTAGAGCCTCCATTTTTGCACTCAGGTCTAAGTCTCATGGCCCTCTATCAGAATCCAGAGTTTTGTGAAGATTGGGGATACTTAATTTTTCACCCACAAAAAAAAACGTAAGGGGTACCACTGTCGTTTTTTTTTTTCGGGTCAAAATTTTGAGTTTCGATATCTCAGCTCTGGAAGGGTCTAGAGACTCCATTGTTGCACTCAGGTCTAAGTCTCATGGCCCTCTATCAGAATCCAGAGTTTTGTGAAGATTGGGGAAACTTAATTTTTCACCCAAAAAAAACGTAAGGGGTACCACTGTCGTTTTTTTTTTCGGGTCAAAATTTTGAGTTTCGATATCTCAGCTCTGGAAGGGTCTAGAGCCTCCATTGTTGCACTCAGGTCTAAGTCTCATGGCCCTCTATCAGAATCCAGAGTTTTGTGAAGATTGTGGATACTTAATTTTTCACCCGAAAAAAAAAAACGTAAGGGGTACCACTGTCGTTTTTTTTTTTTCGGGTTGAAATTTTGAGTTTCAATATCTCAGCTCTGGAAGGGTCTAGAACCTCCATTTTTGCACTCAGGTCTAAGTCTCATGGCCCTCTATCAGAATCCAGAGTTTTGTGAAGATTGGGGATACTTAATTTTTCACCCAAAAAAAAAAAAACGTAAGGGGTACCACTGTAGTTTTTTTTTCGGGTCAAAATTTTGAGTTTCGATATCTCAGCTCTGGAAGGGTCTAGAGCCTCCATTTTTGCACTCAGGTCTAAGTCTCATGGCCCTCTATCAGAATCCAGAGTTTTGTGAAGATTGGGGATACTTAATTTTTCACCCAAAAAAAAAAAACGTAAGGGGTACCACTGTCGTTTTTTTTTCGGGTCGAAATTTTGAGTTTCAATATCTCAGCTCTGGAAGGGTCTAGAGCCTCCATTTTTGCACTCAGGTCTAAGTCTCATGGCCCTCTATCAGAATCCAGAGTTTTGTGAAGATTGGGGAAATTTAATTTTTCACCCAAAAAAAAAAAAACGTAAGGGGTACCACTGTCGTTTTTTTTTTCGGGTCGAAATTTTGAGTTTCAATATCTCAGCTCTGGAAGGGTCTAGAGCCTCCATTTTTGCACTCAGGTCTAAGTCTCATGGCCCTCTATCAGAATCCAGAGTTTTGTGAAGATTGGGGAAACTTAATTTTTCACCCAAAAAAAAAAAACGTAAGGGGTACCACTGTTGTTGTTTTTTTTCGGGTCAAAATTTTGAGTTTCAATATCTCAGCTCTGGAAGGGTCTAGAGCCTCCATTTTTGCACTCAGGTCTAAGTCTCATGGCCCTCTATCAGAATCCAGAGTTTTGTGAAGATTGGGGAAACTTAATTTTTCACCCAAAAAAAAAAACGTAAGGGGTACCACTGTCGTTTTTTTTTTCGGGTCGAAATTTTGAGTTTCGATATCTCAGCTCTGGAAGGGTCTAGAGCCTCCATTTTTGCACTCAGGTCTAAGTCTCATGGCCCTCTATCAGAATCCAGAGTTTTGTGAAGATTGGGGATACTTAATTTTTCACCCAAAAAAAAAACGTAAGGGGTACCACTGTCGTTTTTTTTTCGGGTCGAAATTTTGAGTTTCAATATCTCAGCTCTGGAAGGGTCTAGAGCCTCCATTTTTGCACTCAGGTCTAAGTCTCATGGCCCTCTATCAGAATCCAGAGTTTTGTGAAGATTGGGGAAACTTAATTTTTCACCCAAAAAAAAAAACGTAAGGGGTACCACTGTCGTTTTTTTTTTTCGGGTCAAAATTTTGAGTTTCGATATCTCAGCTCTGGAAGGGTCTAGAGCCTCCATTGTTGCACTCAGGTCTAAGTCTCATGGCCCTCTATCAGAATCCAGAGTTTTGTGAAGATTGGGGAAACTTAATTTTTCACCCAAAAAAAAAACGTAAGGGGTACCACTGTCGTTTTTTTTTTCGGGTCAAAATTTTGAGTTTCGATATCCCAGCTCTGGAAGGGTCTAGAGCCTCCATTGTTGCACTCAGGTCTAAGTCTCATGGCCCTCTATCAGAATCCAGAGTTTTGTGAAGATTGGGGATACTTAATTTTTCACCCAAAAAAAAAAAACGTAAGGGGTACCACTGTCGTTTTTTTTTTCGGGTCGAAATTTTGAGTTTCGATATCTCAGCTCTGGAAGGGTCTAGAGCCTCCATTTTTGCACTCAGGTCTAAGTCTCATGGCCCTCTATCAGAATCCAGAGTTTTGTGAAGATTGGGGATACTTAATTTTTCACCCAAAAAAAAAAACGTAAGGGGTACCACTGTCGTTTTTTTTTCGGGTCGAAATTTTGAGTTTCAATATCTCAGCTCTGGAAGGGTCTAGAGCCTCCATTTTTGCACTCAGGTCTAAGTCTCATGGCCCTCTATCAGAATCCAGAGTTTTGTGAAGATTGGGGAAACTTAATTTTTCACCCAAAAAAAAAAAAACGTAAGGGGTACCACTGTCGTTTTTTTTTTCGGGTCAAAATTTTGAGTTTCGATATCTCAGCTCTGGAAGGGTCTAGAGCCTCCATTGTTGCACTCAGGTCTAAGTCTCATGGCCCTCTATCAGAATCCAGAGTTTTGTGAAGATTGGGGATACTTAATTTTTCACCCAAAAAAAACGTAAGGGGTACCACTGTCGTTTTTTTTTTCGGGTTGAAATTTTGAGTTTCAATATCTCAGCTCTGGAAGGGTCTAGAACCTCCATTTTTGCACTCAGGTCTAAGTCTCATGGCCCTCTATCATAATCCAGAGTTTTGTGAAGATTGGGGATACTTAATTTTTCACCCAAAAAAAAAAACGTAAGGGGTACCACTGTCGTTTTTTTTTCGGGTCGAAATTTTGAGTTTCAATATCTCAGCTCTGGAAGGGTCTAGAGCCTCCATTTTTGCACTCAGGTCTAAGTCTCATGTCCCTCTATCAGAATCCAGAGTTTTGTGAAGATTGGGGATACTTAATTTTTCACCCAAAAAAAAAAACGTAAGGGGTACCACTGTCGTTTTTTTTTTCGGGTCGAAATTTTGAGTTTCGATACCTCAGCTCTGGAAGGGTCTAGAGCCTCCATTTTTGCACTCAGGTCTAAGTCTCATGGCCCTCTATCAGAATCCAGAGTTTTGTGAAGATTGGGGATACTTAATTTTTCACCCAAAAAAAAAAACGTAAGGGGTACCACTGTCGTTTTTTTTTTGGGTCGAAATTTTGAGTTTCAATATCTCAGCTCTGGAAGGGTCTAGAGCCTCCATTTTTGCACTCAGGTCTAAGTCTCATGGCCCTCTATCAGAATCCAGAGTTTTGTGAAGATTGGGGAAACTTAATTTTTCACCCAAAAAAAAAAAAACGTAAGGGGTACCACTGTCGTTTTTTTTTTCGGGTCAAAATTTTGAGTTTCGATATCTCAGCTCTGGAAGGGTCTAGAGCCTCCATTGTTGCACTCAGGTCTAAGTCTCATGGCCCTCTATCAGAATCCAGAGTTTTGTGAAGATTGGGGAAACTTAATTTTTCACCCAAAAAAAACGTAAGGGGTACCACTGTCGTTTTTTTTTTCGGGTCAAAATTTTGAGTTTCGATATCTCAGCTCTGGAAGGGTCTAGAGCCTCCATTGTTGCACTCAGGTCTAAGTCTCATGGCCCTCTATCAGAATCCAGAGTTTTGTGAAGATTGGGGATACTTAATTTTTCACCCGAAAAAAAAAACGTAAGGGGTACCACTGTCGTTTTTTTTTCGGGTTGAAATTTTGAGTTTCAATATCTCAGCTCTGGAAGGGTCTAGAACCTCCATTTTTGCACTCAGGTCTAAGTCTCATGGCCCTCTATCAGAATCCAGAGTTTTGTGAAGATTGGGGATACTTAATTTTTCACCCAAAAAAAAAAAACGTAAGGGGTACCACTGTAGTTTTTTTTTCGGGTCAAAATTTTGAGTTTCGATATCTCAGCTCTGGAAGGATCTAGAGCCTCCATTTTTGCACTCAGGTCTAAGTCTCATGGCCCTCTATCAGAATCCAGAGTTTTGTGAAGATTGGGGATACTTAATTTTTCACCCAAAAAAAAAACGTAAGGGGTACCACTGTCGTTTTTTTTTCGGGTCGAAATTTTGAGTTTCAATATCTCAGCTCTGGAAGGGTCTAGAGCCTCCATTTTTGCACTCAGGTCTAAGTCTCATGGCCCTCTATCAGAATCCAGAGTTTTGTGAAGATTGGGGAAATTTAATTTTTCACCCAAAAAAAAAAAACGTAAGGGGTACCACTGTCGTTTTTTTTTTCGGGTCGAAATTTTGAGTTTCAATATCTCAGCTCTGGAAGGGTCTAGAGCGTCCATTTTTGCACTCAGGTCTAAGTTTAATGGCCCTCTATCAGAATCCAGAGTTTTGTGAAGATTGGGGAAACTTAATTTTTCACCCAAAAAAAAAAAACGTAAGGGGTACCACTGTTGTTGTTTTTTTTCTTGTCAAAATTTTGAGTTTCAATATCTCAGCTCTGGAAGGGTCTAGAGCCTCCATTTTTACACTCAGGTCTAAGTCTCATGACCCTCTATCAGAATCCAGAGTTTTGTGAAGATTGGGGAAACTTAATTTTTCACCCAAAAAAAAAACGTAAGGGGTACCACTGTCGTTTTTTTTTTCGGGTCAAAATTTTGAGTTTCGATATCTCAGCTCTGGAAGGGTCTAGAGCCTCCATTTTTAAACTCAGGTCTAAGTCTCATGGCCCTCTATCAGAATCCAGAGTTTTGTGAAGATTGGGGATACTTAATTTTTCACCCCAAAAAAAAAACGTAAGGGGTACCACTGTCGTTTTTTTTTTCGGGTCGAAATTTTGAGTTTCAATATCTCAGCTCTGGAAGGGTCTAGAGCCTCCATTTTTGCACTCAGGTCTAAGTCTCATGGCCCTCTATCAGAATCCAGAGTTTTGTGAAGATTGGGGATACTTAATTTTTCACCCAAAAAAAAAACGTAAGGGGTACCACTGTCGTTTTTTTTTCGGGTCGAAATTTTGAGTTTCAATATCTCAGCTCTGGAAGGGTCTAGAGCCTCCATTTTTGCACTCAGGTCTAAGTCTCATGGCCCTCTATCAGAATCCAGAGTTTTGTGAAGATTGGGGAAACTTAATTTTTCACCCAAAAAAAAAAACGTAAGGGGTACCACTGTCGTTTTTTTTTTTCGGGTCGAAATTTTGAGTTTCGATATCTCAGCTCTGGAAGGGTCTAGAGCCTCCATTTTTGCACTCAGGTCTAAGTCTCATGGCCCTCTATCAGAATCCAGAGTTTTGTGAAGATTGGGGATACTTAATTTTTCACCCAAAAAAAAAAAAACGTAAGGGGTACCACTGTCGTTTTTTTTTTCGGGTCGAAATTTTGAGTTTCAATATCTCAGCTCTGGAAGGGTCTAGAGCCTCCATTTTTGCACTCAGGTCTAAGTCTCATGGCCCTCTATCAGAATCCAGAGTTTTGTGAAGATTGGGGATACTTAATTTTTCACCCAAAAAAAAAAAACGTAAGGGGTACCACTGTCGTTTTTTTTTTCGGGTCGAAATTTTGAGTTTCAATATCTCAGCTCTGGAAAGGTCTAGAGCCTCCATTTTTGCACTCAGGTCTAAGTCTCATGGCCCTCTATCAGAATCCAGAGTTTTGTGAAGATTGGGGAAACTTAATTTTTCACCCAAAAACAAAAACGTAAGGGGTACCACTGTCGTTTTTTTTTTTCGGGTCAAAATTTTGAGTTTCGATATCCCAGCTCTGGAAGGGTCTAGAGCCTCCATTGTTGCACTCAGGTCTAAGTCTCATGGCCCTCTATCAGAATCCAGAGTTTTGTGAAGATTGGGGATACTTAATTTTTCACCCAAAAAAAAAAAACGTAAGGGGTACCACTGTCGTTTTTTTTTTTTCGGGTCAAAATTTTGAGTTTCGATATCTCAGCTCTGGAAGGGTCTAGAGCCTCCATTTTTGCACTCAGGTCTAAGTCTCATGGCCCTCTATCAGAATCCAGAGTTTTGTGAAGATTGGGGATACTTAATTTTTCACCCAAAAAAAAAAACGTAAGGGGTACCACTGTCGTTTTTTTTTCGGGTCGAAATTTTGAGTTTCAATATCTCAGCTCTGGAAGGGTCTAGAGCCTCCATTTTTGCACTCAGGTCTAAGTCTCATGGCCCTCTATCAGAATCCAGAGTTTTGTGAAGATTGGGGAAACTTAATTTTTCACCCAAAAAAAAAAAAACGTAAGGGGTACCACTGTCGTTTTTTTTTTCGGGTCAAAATTTTGAGTTTCGATATCCCAGCTCTGGAAGGGTCTAGAGCCTCCATTGTTGCACTCAGGTCTAAGTCTCATGGCCCTCTATCAGAATCCAGAGTTTTGTGAAGATTGGGGATACTTAATTTTTCACCCAAAAAAAAAAACGTAAGGGGTACCACTGTCGTTTTTTTTTTCGGGTCAAAATTTTGAGTTTCGATATCTCAGCTCTGGAAGGGTCTAGAGCCTCCATTTTTGCACTCAGGTCTAAGTCTCATGGCCCTCTATCAGAATCCAGAGTTTTGTGAAGATTGGGGATACTTAATTTTTCACCCAAAAAAAAAAAGGTAAGGGGTACCACTGTCGTTTTTTTTTTCGGGTCGAAATTTTGAGTTTCAATATCTCAGCTCTGGAAGGGTCTAGAGCCTCCATTTTTGCACTCAGGTCTAAGTCTCATGGCCCTCTATCAGAATCCAGAGTTTTGTGAAGATTGGGGAAACTTAATTTTTCACCCAAAAAAAAAAAAACGTAAGGGGTACCACTGTCGTTTTTTTTTTCGGGTCAAAATTTTGAGTTTCGATATCCCAGCTCTGGAAGGGTCTAGAGCCTCCATTGTTGCACTCAGGTCTAAGTCTCATGGCCCTCTATCAGAATCCAGAGTTTTGTGAAGATTGGGGATACTTAATTTTTCACCCAAAAAAAAAAAACGTAAGGGGTACCACTGTCGTTTTTTTTTTCGGGTCGAAATTTTGAGTTTCGATATCTCAGCTCTGGAAGGGTCTAGAGCCTCCATTTTTGCACTCAGGTCTAAGTCTCATGGCCCTCTATCAGAATCCAGAGTTTTGTGAAGATTGGGGATACTTAATTTTTCACCCACAAAAAAAAACGTAAGGGGTACCACTGTCGTTTTTTTTTCGGGTCGAAATTTTGAGTTTCAATATCTCAGCTCTGGAAGGGTCTAGAGCCTCCATTTTTGCACTCAGGTCTAAGTCTCATGGCCCTCTATCAGAATCCAGAGTTTTGTGAAGATTGGGGAAACTTAATTTTTCACCCAAAAAAAAAAAAGCGTAAGGGGTACCACTGTCGTTTTTTTTTTTCGGGTCAAAATTTTGAGTTTCGATATCTCAGCTCTGGAAGGGTCTAGAGACTCCATTGTTGCACTCAGGTCTAAGTCTCATGGCCCTCTATCAGAATCCAGAGTTTTGTGAAGATTGGGGAAACTTAATTTTTCACCCAAAAAAAACGTAAGGGGTACCACTGTCGTTTTTTTTTTCGGGTCAAAATTTTGAGTTTCGATATCTCAGCTCTGGAAGGGTCTAGAGCCTCCATTGTTGCACTCAGGTCTAAGTCTCATGGCCCTCTATCAGAATCCAGAGTTTTGTGAAGATTGTGGATACTTAATTTTTCACCCGAAAAAAAAAAAACGTAAGGGGTACCACTGTCGTTTTTTTTTTTTCGGGTTGAAATTTTGAGTTTCAATATCTCAGCTCTGGAAGGGTCTAGAACCTCCATTTTTGCACTCAGGTCTAAGTCTCATGGCCCTCTATCAGAATCCAGAGTTTTTTGAAGATTGGGGATACTTAATTTTTCACCCAAAAAAAAAAAACGTAAGGGGTACCACTGTAGTTTTTTTTTCGGGTCAAAATTTTGAGTTTCGATATCTCAGCTCTGGAAGGGTCTTGAGCCTCCATTTTTGCACTCAGGTCTAAGTCTCATGGCCCTCTATCAGAATCCAGAGTTTTGTGAAGATTGGGGATACTTAATTTTTCACCCAAAAAAAAAAAACGTAAGGGGTACCACTGTCGTTTTTTTTTCGGGTCGAAATTTTGAGTTTCAATATCTCAGCTCTGGAAGGGTCTAGAGCCTCCATTTTTGCACTCAGGTCTAAGTCTCATGGCCCTCTATCAGAATCCAGAGTTTTGTGAAGATTGGGGAAATTTAATTTTTCACCCAAAAAAAAAAAAACGTAAGGGGTACCACTGTCGTTTTTTTTTTCGGGTCGAAATTTTGAGTTTCAATATCTCAGCTCTGGAAGGGTCTAGAGCCTCCATTTTTGCACTCAGGTCTAAGTCTCATGGCCCTCTATCAGAATCCAGAGTTTTGTGAAGATTGGGGAAACTTAATTTTTCACCCAAAAAAAAAAAACGTAAGGGCTACCACTGTTGTTTTTTTTTTTCGGGTCAAAATTTTGAGTTTCAATATCTCAGCTCTGGAAGGGTCTAGAGCCTCCATTTTTGCACTCAGGTCTAAGTCTCATGGCCCTCTATCAGAATCCAGAGTTTTGTGAAGATTGGGGAAACTTAATTTTTCACCCAAAAAAAAAAACGTAAGGGGTACCACTGTCGTTTTTTTTTTCGGGTCGAAATTTTGAGTTTCGATATCTCAGCTCTGGAAGGGTCTAGAGCCTCCATTTTTGCACTCAGGTCTAAGTCTCATGGCCCTCTATCAGAATCCAGAGTTTTGTGAAGATTGGGGATACTTAATTTTTCACCCAAAAAAAACGTAAGGGGTACCGCTGTCGTTTTTTTTTCGGGTCGAAATTTTGAGTTTCAATATCTCAGCTCTGGAAGGGTCTAGAGCCTCCATTTTTGCACTCAGGTCTAAGTCTCATGGCCCTCTATCAGAATCCAGAGTTTTGTGAAGATTGGGGAAACTTAATTTTTCACCCAAAAAAAAAAAAACGTAAGGGGTACCACTGTCGTTTTTTTTTTTCGGGTCAAAATTTTGAGTTTCGATATCTCAGCTCTGGAAGGGTCTAGAGCCTCCATTGTTGCACTCAGGTCTAAGTCTCATGGCCCTCTATCAGAATCCAGAGTTTTGTGAAGATTGGGGAAACTTAATTTTTCACCCAAAAAAAAAAAAACGTAAGGGGTACCACTGTCGTTTTTTTTTTCGGGTCGAAATTTTGAGTTTCAATATCTCAGCTCTGGAAAGGTCTAGAGCCTCCATTTTTGCACTCAGGTCTAAGTCTCATGGCCCTCTATCAGAATCCAGAGTTTTGTGAAGATTGGGGAAACTTAATTTTTCACCCAAAAACAAAAACGTAAGGGGTACCACTGTCGTTTTTTTTTTTCGGGTCAAAATTTTGAGTTTCGATATCCCAGCTCTGGAAGGGTCTAGAGCCTCCATTGTTGCACTCAGGTCTAAGTCTCATGGCCCTCTATCAGAATCCAGAGTTTTGTGAAGATTGGGGATACTTAATTTTTCACCCAAAAAAAAAAAACGTAAGGGGTACCACTGTCTTTTTTTTTTTTCGGGTCAAAATTTTGAGTTTCGATATCTCAGCTCTGGAAGGGTCTAGAGCCTCCATTTTTGCACTCAGGTCTAAGTCTCATGGCCCTCTATCAGAATCCAGAGTTTTGTGAAGATTGGGGATACTTAATTTTTCACCCAAAAAAAAAAACGTAAGGGGTACCACTGTCGTTTTTTTTTCGGGTCGAAATTTTGAGTTTCAATATCTCAGCTCTGGAAGGGTCTAGAGCCTCCATTTTTGCACTCAGGTCTAAGTCTCATGGCCCTCTATCAGAATCCAGAGTTTTGTGAAGATTGGGGAAACTTAATTTTTCACCCAAAAAAAAAAAACGTAAGGGGTACCACTGTCGTTTTTTTTTTCGGGTCAAAATTTTGAGTTTCGATATCCCAGCTCTGGAAGGGTCTAGAGCCTCCATTGTTGCACTCAGGTCTAAGTCTCATGGCCCTCTATCAGAATCCAGAGTTTTGTGAAGATTGGGGATACTTAATTTTTCACCCAAAAAAAAAAACGTAAGGGGTACCACTGTCGTTTTTTTTTTCGGGTCAAAATTTTGAGTTTCGATATCTCAGCTCTGGAAGGGTCTAGAGCCTCCATTTTTGCACTCAGGTCTAAGTCTCATGGCCCTCTATCAGAATCCAGAGTTTTGTGAAGATTGGGGATACTTAATTTTTCACCCAAAAAAAAAAAGGTAAGGGGTACCACTGTCGTTTTTTTTTTCGGGTCGAAATTTTGAGTTTCAATATCTCAGCTCTGGAAGGGTCTAGAGCCTCCATTTTTGCACTCAGGTCTAAGTCTCATGGCCCTCTATCAGAATCCAGAGTTTTGTGAAGATTGGGGAAACTTAATTTTTCACCCAAAAAAAAAAAACGTAAGGGGTACCACTGTCGTTTTTTTTTCGGGTCAAAATTTTGAGTTTCGATATCCCAGCTCTGGAAGGGTCTAGAGCCTCCATTGTTGCACTCAGGTCTAAGTCTCATGGCCCTCTATCAGAATCCAGAGTTTTGTGAAGATTGGGGATACTTAATTTTTCACCCAAAAAAAAAAAACGTAAGGGGTACCACTGTCGTTTTTTTTTTCGGGTCGAAATTTTGAGTTTCGATATCTCAGCTCTGGAAGGGTCTAGAGCCTCCATTTTTGCACTCAGGTCTAAGTCTCATGGCCCTCTATCAGAATCCAGAGTTTTGTGAAGATTGGGGATACTTAATTTTTCACCCACAAAAAAAAACGTAAGGGGTACCACTGTCGTTTTTTTTTCGGGTCGAAATTTTGAGTTTCAATATCTCAGCTCTGGAAGGGTCTAGAGCCTCCATTTTTGCACTCAGGTCTAAGTCTCATGGCCCTCTATCAGAATCCAGAGTTTTGTGAAGATTGGGGAAACTTAATTTTTCACCCAAAAAAAAAAAAGCGTAAGGGGTACCACTGTCGTTTTTTTTTTTCGGGTCAAAATTTTGAGTTTCGATATCTCAGCTCTGGAAGGGTCTAGAGACTCCATTGTTGCACTCAGGTCTAAGTCTCATGGCCCTCTATCAGAATCCAGAGTTTTGTGAAGATTGGGGAAACTTAATTTTTCACCCAAAAAAAACGTAAGGGGTACCACTGTCGTTTTTTTTTTCGGGTCAAAATTTTGAGTTTCGATATCTCAGCTCTGGAAGGGTCTAGAGCCTCCATTGTTGCACTCAGGTCTAAGTCTCATGGCCCTCTATCAGAATCCAGAGTTTTGTGAAGATTGTGGATACTTAATTTTTCACCCGAAAAAAAAAAACGTAAGGGGTACCACTGTCGTTTTTTTTTTTCGGGTTGAAATTTTGAGTTTCAATATCTCAGCTCTGGAAGGGTCTAGAACCTCCATTTTTGCACTCAGGTCTAAGTCTCATGGCCCTCTATCAGAATCCAGAGTTTTGTGAAGATTGGGGATACTTAATTTTTCACCCAAAAAAAAAAAACGTAAGGGGTACCACTGTAGTTTTTTTTTCGGGTCAAAATTTTGAGTTTCGATATCTCAGCTCTGGAAGGGTCTAGAGCCTCCATTTTTGCACTCAGGTCTAAGTCTCATGGCCCTCTATCAGAATCCAGAGTTTTGTGAAGATTGGGGATACTTAATTTTTCACCCAAAAAAAAAAAACGTAAGGGGTACCACTGTCGTTTTTTTTTCGGGTCGAAATTTTGAGTTTCAATATCTCAGCTCTGGAAGGGTCTAGAGCCTCCATTTTTGCACTCAGGTCTAAGTCTCATGGCCCTCTATCAGAATCCAGAGTTTTGTGAAGATTGGGGAAATTTAATTTTTCACCCAAAAAAAAAAAAACGTAAGGGGTACCACTGTCGTTTTTTTTTTCGGGTCGAAATTTTGAGTTTCAATATCTCAGCTCTGGAAGGGTCTAGAGCCTCCATTTTTGCACTCAGGTCTAAGTCTCATGGCCCTCTATCAGAATCCAGAGTTTTGTGAAGATTGGGGAAACTTAATTTTTCACCCAAAAAAAAAAAACGTAAGGGGTACCACTGTTGTTTTTTTTTTTCGGGTCAAAATTTTGAGTTTCAATATCTCAGCTCTGGAAGGGTCTAGAGCCTCCATTTTTGCACTCAGGTCTAAGTCTCATGGCCCTCTATCAGAATCCAGAGTTTTGTGAAGATTGGGGAAACTTAATTTTTCACCCAAAAAAAAAAACGTAAGGGGTACCACTGTCGTTTTTTTTTTCGGGTCGAAATTTTGAGTTTCGATATCTCAGCTCTGGAAGGGTCTAGAGCCTCCATTTTTGCACTCAGGTCTAAGTCTCATGGCCCTCTATCAGAATCCAGAGTTTTGTGAAGATTGGGGATACTTAATTTTTCACCCAAAAAAAACGTAAGGGGTACCACTGTCGTTTTTTTTTCGGGTCGAAATTTTGAGTTTCAATATCTCAGCTCTGGAAGGGTCTAGAGCCTCCATTTTTGCACTCAGGTCTAAGTCTCATGGCCCTCTATCAGAATCCAGAGTTTTGTGAAGATTGGGGAAACTTAATTTTTCACCCAAAAAAAAAAAACGTAAGGGGTACCACTGTCGTTTTTTTTTTTCGGGTCAAAATTTTGAGTTTCGATATCTCAGCTCTGGAAGGGTCTAGAGCCTCCATTGTTGCACTCAGGTCTAAGTCTCATGGCCCTCTATCAGAATCCAGAGTTTTGTGAAGATTGGGGAAACTTAATTTTTCACCCAAAAAAAAAAACGTAAGGGGTACCACTGTCGTTTTTTTTTTCGGGTCAAAATTTTGAGTTTCGATATCCCAGCTCTGGAAGGGTCTAGAGCCTCCATTGTTGCACTCAGGTCTAAGTCTCATGGCCCTCTATCAGAATCCAGAGTTTTGTGAAGATTGGGGATACTTAATTTTTCACCCAAAAAAAAAAAACGTAAGGGGTACCACTGTCGTTTTTTTTTTCGGGTCGAAATTTTGAGTTTCGATATCTCAGCTCTGGAAGGGTCTAGAGCCTCCATTTTTGCACTCAGGTCTAAGTCTCATGGCCCTCTATCAGAATCCAGAGTTTTGTGAAGATTGGGGATACTTAATTTTTCACCCAAAAAAAAAACGTAAGGGGTACCACTGTCGTTTTTTTTTCGGGTTGAAATTTTGAGTTTCAATATCTCAGCTCTGGAAGGGTCTAGAGCCTCCATTTTTGCACTCAGGTCTAAGTCTCATGGCCCTCTATCAGAATCCAGAGTTTTGTGAAGATTGGGGAAACTCAATTTTTCACCCAAAAAAAAAAAAAACGTAAGGGGTACCACTGTCGTTTTTTTTTTCGGGTCAAAATTTTGAGTTTCGATATCTCAGCTCTGGAAGGGTCTAGAGCCTCCATTGTTGCACTCAGGTCTAAGTCTCATGGCCCTCTATCAGAATCCAGAGTTTTGTGAAGATTGGGGAAACTTAATTTTTCACCCAAAAAAAAAAACGTAAGGGGTACCACTGTCGTTTTTTTTTTCGGGTCAAAATTTTGAGTTTCGATATCCCAGCTCTGGAAGGGTCTAGAGCCTCCATTGTTGCACTCAGGTCTAAGTCTCATGGCCCTCTATCAGAATCCAGAGTTTTGTGAAGATTGGGGATACTTAATTTTTCACCCAAAAAAAAAAAACGTAAGGGGTACCACTGTCGTTTTTTTTTTCGGGTCGAAATTTTGAGTTTCGATATCTCAGCTCTGGAAGGGTCTAGAGCCTCCATTTTTGCACTCAGGTCTAAGTCTCATGGCCCTCTATCAGAATCCAGAGTTTTGTGAAGATTGGGGATACTTAATTTTTCACCCAAAAAAAAAACGTAAGGGGTACCACTGTCGTTTTTTTTTCGGGTCGAAATTTTGAGTTTCAATATCTCAGCTCTGGAAGGGTCTAGAGCCTCCATTTTTGCACTCAGGTCTAAGTCTCATGGCCCTCTATCAGAATCCAGAGTTTTGTGAAGATTGGGGAAACTCAATTTTTCACCCAAAAAAAAAAAAAACGTAAGGGGTACCACTGTCGTTTTTTTTTTCGGGTCAAAATTTTGAGTTTCGATATCTCAGCTCTGGAAGGGTCTAGAGCCTCCATTGTTGCACTCAGGTCTAAGTCTCATGGCCCTCTATCAGAATCCAGAGTTTTGTGAAGATTGGGGAAACTTAATTTTTCACCCAAAAAAAACGTAAGGGGTACCACTGTCGGTTTTTTTTTCGGGTCAAAATTTTGAGTTTCGATATCTCAGCTCTGGAAGGGTCTAGAGCCTCCATTGTTGCACTCAGGTCTAAGTCTCATGGCCCTCTATCAGAATCCAGAGTTTTGTGAAGATTGGGGATACTTAATTTTTCACCCGAAAAAAAAAACGTAAGGGGTACCACTGTCGTTTTTTTTTTCGGGTTGAAATTTTGAGTTTCAATATCTCAGCTCTGGAAGGGTCTAGAACCTCCATTTTTGCACTCAGGTCTAAGTCTCATGGCCCTCTATCATAATCCAGAGTTTTGTGAAGATTGGGGATACTTAATTTTTCACCCAAAAAAAAAAACGTAAGGGGTACCACTGTCGTTTTTTTTTCGGGTCGAAATTTTGAGTTTCAATATCTCAGCTCTGGAAGGGTCTAGAGCCTCCATTTTTGCACTCAGGTCTAAGTCTCATGTCCCTCTATCAGAATCCAGAGTTTTGTGAAGATTGGGGATACTTAATTTTTCACCCAAAAAAAAAAACGTAAGGGGTACCACTGTCGTTTTTTTTTTCGGGTCGAAATTTTGAGTTTCGATACCTCAGCTCTGGAAGGGTCTAGAGCCTCCATTTTTGCACTCAGGTCTAAGTCTCATGGCCCTCTATCAGAATCCAGAGTTTTGTGAAGATTGGGGATACTTAATTTTTCACCCAAAAAAAAAAACGTAAGGGGTACCACTGTCGTTTTTTTTTCGGGTCGAAATTTTGAGTTTCAATATCTCAGCTCTGGAAGGGTCTAGAGCCTCCATTTTTGCACTCAGGTCTAAGTCTCATGGCCCTCTATCAGAATCCAGAGTTTTGTGAAGATTGGGGAAACTTAATTTTTCACCCAAAAAAAAAAAAACGTAAGGGGTACCACTGTCGTTTTTTTTTTCGGGTCAAAATTTTGAGTTTCGATATCTCAGCTCTGGAAGGGTCTAGAGCCTCCATTGTTGCACTCAGGTCTAAGTCTCATGGCCCTCTATCAGAATCCAGAGTTTTGTGAAGATTGGGGAAACTTAATTTTTCACCCAAAAAAAACGTAAGGGGTACCACTGTCGTTTTTTTTTTCGGGTCAAAATTTTGAGTTTCGATATCTCAGCTCTGGAAGGGTCTAGAGCCTCCATTGTTGCACTCAGGTCTAAGTCTCATGGCCCTCTATCAGAATCCAGAGTTTTGTGAAGATTGGGGATACTTAATTTTTCACCCGAAAAAAAAAACGTAAGGGGTACCACTGTCGTTTTTTTTTCGGGTTGAAATTTTGAGTTTCAATATCTCAGCTCTGGAAGGGTCTAGAACCTCCATTTTTGCACTCAGGTCTAAGTCTCATGGCCCTCTATCAGAATCCAGAGTTTTGTGAAGATTGGGGATACTTAATTTTTCACCCAAAAAAAAAAAACGTAAGGGGTACCACTGTAGTTTTTTTTTCGGGTCAAAATTTTGAGTTTCGATATCTCAGCTCTGGAAGGGTCTAGAGCCTCCATTTTTGCACTCAGGTCTAAGTCTCATGGCCCTCTATCAGAATCCAGAGTTTTGTGAAGATTGGGGATACTTAATTTTTCACCCAAAAAAAAAACGTAAGGGGTACCACTGTCGTTTTTTTTTCGGGTCGAAATTTTGAGTTTCAATATCTCAGCTCTGGAAGGGTCTAGAGCCTCCATTTTTGCACTCAGGTCTAAGTCTCATGGCCCTCTATCAGAATCCAGAGTTTTGTGAAGATTGGGGAAATTTAATTTTTCACCCAAAAAAAAAAAACGTAAGGGGTACCACTGTCGTTTTTTTTTTCGGGTCGAAATTTTGAGTTTCAATATCTCAGCTCTGGAAGGGTCTAGAGCCTCCATTTTTGCACTCAGGTCTAAGTCTCATGGCCCTCTATCAGAATCCAGAGTTTTGTGAAGATTGGGGAAACTTAATTTTTCACCCAAAAAAAAAAAACGTAAGGGGTACCACTGTTGTTGTTTTTTTTCTTGTCAAAATTTTGAGTTTCAATATCTCAGCTCTGGAAGGGTCTAGAGCCTCCATTTTTGCACTCAGGTCTAAGTCTCATGACCCTCTATCAGAATCCAGAGTTTTGTGAAGATTGGGGAAACTTAATTTTTCACCCAAAATAAAAAACGTAAGGGGTACCACTGTCGTTTTTTTTTTCGGGTCAAAATTTTGAGTTTCGATATCTCAGCTCTGGAAGGGTCTAGAGCCTCCATTTTTGCACTCAGGTCTAAGTCTCATGGCCCTCTATCAGAATCCAGAGTTTTGTGAAGATTGGGGATACTTAATTTTTCACCCAAAAAAAAAACGTAAGGGGTACCACTGTCGTTTTTTTTTTCGGGTCGAAATTTTGAGTTTCAATATCTCAGCTCTGGAAGGGTCTAGAGCCTCCATTTTTGCACTCAGGTCTAAGTCTCATGGCCCTCTATCAGAATCCAGAGTTTTGTGAAGATTGGGGATACTTAATTTTTCACCCAAAAAAAAAAACGTAAGGGGTACCACTGTCGTTTTTTTTTCGGGTCGAAAATTTGAGTTTCAATATCTCAGCTCTGGAAGGGTCTAGAGCCTCCATTTTTGCACTCAGGTCTAAGTCTCATGGCCCTCTATCAGAATCCAGAGTTTTGTGAAGATTGGGGAAACTTAATTTTTCACCCAAAAAAAAAAACGTAAGGGGTACCACTGTCGTTTTTTTTTTCGGGTCGAAATTTTGAGTTTCGATATCTCAGCTCTGGAAGGGTCTAGAGCCTCCATTTTTGCACTCAGGTCTAAGTCTCATGGCCCTCTATCAGAATCCAGAGTTTTGTGAAGATTGGGGATACTTAATTTTTCACCCAAAAAAAAAAACGTAAGGGGTACCACTGTCGGTTTTTTTTTCGGGTCGAAATTTTGAGTTTCAATATCTCAGCTCTGGAAGGGTCTAGAGCCTCCATTTTTGCACTCAGGTCTAAGTCTCATGGCCCTCTATCAGAATCCAGAGTTTTGTGAAGATTGGGGAAACTTAATTTTTCACCCAAAAAAAAAAACGTAAGGGGTACCACTGTCGTTTTTTTTTTCGGGTCGAAATTTTGAGTTTCGATATCTCAGCTCTGGAAGGGTCTAGAGCCTCCATTTTTGCACTCAGGTCTAAGTCTCATGGCCCTCTATCAGAATCCAGAGTTTTGTGAAGATTGGGGATACTTAATTTTTCACCCAAAAAAAAAAAACGTAAGGGGTACCACTGTCGTTTTTTTTTTCGGGTCGAAATTTTGAGTTTCGATATCTCAGCTCTGGAAGGGTCTAGAGCCTCCATTTTTGCACTCGGGTCTAAGTCTCATGGCCCTCTATCAGAATCCAGAGTTTTGTGAAGATTGGGGAAACTTAATTTTTCACCCAAAAAAAAAAACGTAAGGGGTACCACTGTCGTTTTTTTTTTCGGGTCAAAATTTTGAGTTTCGATATCCCAGCTCTGGAAGGGTCTAGAGCCTCCATTTTTGCACTCAGGTCTAAGTCTCATGGCCCTCTATCAGAATCCAGAGTTTTGTGAAGATTGGGGATACTTAATTTTTCACCCAAAAAAAAAAAACGTAAGGGGTACCACTGTCGTTTTTTTTTTTCGGGTCGAAATTTTGAGTTTCGATATCTCAGCTCTGGAAGGGTCTAGAGCCTCCATTTTTGCACTCGGGTCTAAGTCTCATGGCCCTCTATCAGAATCCAGAGTTTTGTGAAGATTGGGGAAACTTAATTTTTCACCCCAAAAAAAAAACGTAAGGGGTACCACTGTCGTTTTTTTTTTCGGGTCAAAATTTTGAGTTTCGATATCCCAGCTCTGGAAGGGTCTAGAGCCTCCATTGTTGCACTCAGGTCTAAGTCTCATGGCCCTCTATCAGAATCCAGAGTTTTGTGAAGATTGGGGATACTTAATTTTTCACCCAAAAAAAAAAAACGTAAGGGGTACCACTGTCGTTTTTTTTTTCGGGTCAAAATTTTGAGTTTCGATATCTCAGCTCTGGAAGGGTCTAGAGCCTCCATTTTTGCACTCAGGTCTAAGTCTCATGGCCCTCTATCAGAATCCAGAGTTTTGTGAAGATTGGGGATACTTAATTTTTCACCCAAAAAAAAAAACGTAAGGGGTACCACTGTCGTTTTTTTTTCGGGTCGAAATTTTGAGTTTCAATATCTCAGCTCTGGAAGGGTCTAGAGCCTCCATTTTTGCACTCAGGTCTAAGTCTCATGGCCCTCTATCAGAATCCAGAGTTTTGTGAAGATTGGGGAAACTTAATTTTTCACCCAAAAAAAAAACGTAAGGGGTACCACTGTCGTTTTTTTTTTCGGGTCGAAATTTTGAGTTTCGATATCTCAGCTCTGGAAGGGTCTAGAGCCTCCATTTTTGCACTCAGGTCTAAGTCTCATGGCCCTCTATCAGAATCCAGAGTTTTGTGAAGATTGGGGATACTTAATTTTTCACCCAAAAAAAAAACGTAAGGGGTACCACTGTCGTTTTTTTTTTCAGGTCGAAATTTTGAGTTTCAATATCTCAGCTCTGGAAGGGTCTAGAGCCTCCATTTTTGCACTCAGGTCTAAGTCTCATGGCCCTCTATCAGAATCCAGAGTTTTGTGAAGATTGGGGAAACTTAATTTTTCACCCAAAAAAAAAAAACGTAAGGGGTACCACTGTCGTTTTTTTTTTTTCGGGTCAAAATTTTGAGTTTCGATATCTCAGCTCTGGAAGGGTCTAGAGCCTCCATTGTTGCACTCAGGTCTAAGTCTCATGGCCCTCTATCAGAATCCAGAGTTTTGTGAAGATTGGGGAAACTTAATTTTTCACCCAAAAAAAAAAATGTAAGGGGTACCACTGTCGTTTTTTTTTTCGGGTCAAAATTTTGAGTTTCAATATCTCAGCTCTGGAAGGGTCTAGAGCCTCCATTTTTGCACTCAGGTCTAAGTCTCATGGCCCTCTATCAGAATCCAGAGTTTTGTGAAGATTGGGGAAACTTAATTTTTCACCCAAAAAAAAAAAACGTAAGGGGTAACACTGTCGTTTTTTTTTTCGGGTCAAAATTTTGAGTTTCGATATCTCAGCTCTGGAAGGGTCTAGAGCCTCCATTTTTGCACTCAGGTCTAAGTCTCATGGCCCTCTATCAGAATCCAGAGTTTTGTGAAGATTGGGGAAACTTAATTTTTCACCCAAAAAAAAAACGTAAGGGGTACCACTGTCGTTTTTTTTTTCGGGTCAAAATTTTGAGTTTCAATATCTCAGCTCTGGAAGGGTCTAGAGCCTCCATTTTTGCACTCAGGTCTAAGTCTCATGGCCCTCTATCAGAATCCAGAGTTTTGTGAAGATTGGGGAAACTTAATTTTTCACCCAAAAAAAAAAAAACGTAAGGGGTACCACTGTCGTTTTTTTTTTTCGGGTCAAAATTTTGAGTTTCGATATCTCAGCTCTGGAAGGGTCTAGAGCCTCCATTTTTGCACTCAGGTCTAAGTCTCATGGCCCTCTATCAGAATTCAGAGTTTTGTGAAGATTGGGGAAACTTAATTTTTCACCCCAAAAAAAAAAACGTAAGGGGTACCACTGTCGTTTTTTTTTTCGGGTCAAAATTTTGAGTTTCGATATCTCAGCTCTGGAAGGGTCTAGAGCCTCCATTTTTGCACTCAGGTCTAAGTCTCATGGCCCTCTATCAGAATCCAGAGTTTTGTGAAGATTGGGGAAACTTAATTTTTCACCCAAAAAAAAAAAACGTAAGGGGTACCACTGTCGTTTTTTTTTTCGGGTCAAAATTTTGAGTTTCGATATCCCAGCTCTGGAAGGGTCTAGAGCCTCCATTGTTGCACTCAGGTCTAAGTCTCATGGCCCTCTATCAGAATCCAGAGTTTTGTGAAGATTGGGGATACTTAATTTTTCACCCAAAAAAAAAAACGTAAGGGGTACCACTGTCTTTTTTTTTTTCGGGTCAAAATTTTGAGTTTCGATATCTCAGCTCTGGAAGGGTCTAGAGCCTCCATTTTTGCACTCAGGTCTAAGTCTCATGGCCCTCTATCAGAATCCAGAGTTTTGTGAAGATTGGGGATACTTAATTTTTCACCCAAAAAAAAAAACGTAAGGGGTACCACTGTCGTTTTTTTTTCGGGTCGAAATTTTGAGTTTCAATATCTCAGCTCTGGAAGGGTCTAGAGCCTCCATTTTTGCACTCAGGTCTAAGTCTCATGGCCCTCTATCAGAATCCAGAGTTTTGTGAAGATTGGGGAAACTTAATTTTTCACCCAAAAAAAAAACGTAAGGGGTACCACTGTCGTTTTTTTTTTCGGGTCGAAATTTTGAGTTTCGATATCTCAGCTCTGGAAGGGTCTAGAGCCTCCATTTTTGCACTCAGGTCTAAGTCTCATGGCCCTCTATCAGAATCCAGAGTTTTGTGAAGATTGGGGAAACTTAATTTTTCACCCCAAAAAAAAAACGTAAGGGGTACCACTGTCGTTTTTTTTTTTCGGGTCAAAATTTTGAGTTTCGATATCTCAGCTCTGGAAGGGTCTAGAGCCTCCATTTTTGCACTCAGGTCTAAGTCTCATGGCCCTCTATCAGAATCCAGAGTTTTGTGAAGATTGGGGAAACTTAATTTTTCACCCAAAAAAAAAACGTAAGGGGTACCACTGTCGTTTTTTTTTTCGGGTCAAAATTTTGAGTTTCGATATCCCAGCTCTGGAAGGGTCTAGAGCCTCCATTGTTGCACTCAGGTCTAAGTCTCATGGCCCTCTATCAGAATCCAGAGTTTTGTGAAGATTGGGGATGCTTAATTTTTCACCCAAAAAAAAAAACGTAAGGGGTACCACTGTCGTTTTTTTTTTCGGGTCAAAATTTTGAGTTTCGATATCTCAGCTCTGGAAGGGTCTAGAGCCTCCATTTTTGCACTCAGGTCTAAGTCTCATGGCCCTCTATCAGAATCCAGAGTTTTGTGAAGATTGGGGATACTTAATTTTTCACCCAAAAAAAAAAACGTAAGGGGTACCACTGTCGTTTTTTTTTCGGGTCGAAATTTTGAGTTTCAATATCTCAGCTCTGGAAGGGTCTAGAGCCTCCATTTTTGCACTCAGGTCTAAGTCTCATGGGCCTCTATCAGAATCCAGAGTTTTGTGAAGATTGGGGAAACTTAATTTTTCACCCAAAAAAAAAACGTAAGGGGTACCACTGTCGTTTTTTTTTTCGGGTCGAAATTTTGAGTTTCGATATCTCAGCTCTGGAAGGGTCTAGAGCCTCCATTTTTGCACTCAGGTCTAAGTCTCATGGCCCTCTATCAGAATCCAGAGTTTTGTGAAGATTGGGGATACTTAATTTTTCACCCAAAAAAAAAAACGTAAGGGGTACCACTGTCGTTTTTTTTTCGGGTCGAAATTTTGAGTTTCAATATCTCAGCTCTGGAAGGGTCTAGAGCCTCCATTTTTGCACTCAGGTCTAAGTCTCATGGCCCTCTATCAGAATCCAGAGTTTTGTGAAGATTGGGGAAACTTAATTTTTCACCCAAAAAAAAAAACGTAAGGGGTACCACTGTCGTTTTTTTTTTTCGGGTCAAAATTTTGAGTTTCGATATCTCAGCTCTGGAAGGGTCTAGAGCCTCCATTGTTGCACTCAGGTCTAAGTCTCATGGCCCTCTATCAGAATCCAGAGTTTTGTGAAGATTGGGGAAACTTAATTTTTCACCCAAAAAAAAAAAACGTAAGGGGTACCACTGTCGTTTTTTTTTTCGGGTCGAAATTTTGAGTTTCAATATCTCAGCTCTGGAAGGGTCTAGAGCCTCCATTTTTGCACTCAGGTCTAAGTCTCATGGCCCTCTATCAGAATCCAGAGTTTTGTGAAGATTGGGGAAACTTAATTTTTCACCCAAAAAAAAAATGTAAGGGGTACCACTGTCGTTTTTTTTTTCGGGTCAAAATTTTGAGTTTCGATATCTCAGTTCTGGAAGGGTCTAGAGCCTCCATTTTTGCACTCAGGTCTAAGTCTCATGGCCCTCTATCAGAATCCAGAGTTTTGTGAAGATTGGGGATACTTAATTTTTCACCCAAAAAAAAAAAACGTAAGGGGTACCACTGTCGTTTTTTTTTTTCGGGTCGAAATTTTGAGTTTCAATATCTCAGCTCTGGAAGGGTCTAGAGCCTCCATTTTTGCACTCAGGTCTAAGTCTCATGGCCCTCTATCAGAATCCAGAGTTTTGTGAAGATTGGGGAAACTTAATTTTTCACCCAAAAAAAAAAACGTAAGGGGTACCACTGTCGTTTTTTTTTCGGGTCAAAATTTTGAGTTTCGATATCCCAGCTCTGGAAGGGTCTAGAGCCTCCATTGTTGCACTCAGGTCTAAGTCTCATGGCCCTCTATCAGAATCCAGAGTTTTGTGAAGATTGGGGATACTTAATTTTTCACCCAAAAAAAAAAAACGTAAGGGGTACCACTGTCGTTTTTTTTTTCGGGTCAAAATTTTGAGTTTCAATATCTCAGCTCTGGAAGGGTCTAGAGCCTCCATTTTTGCACTCAGGTCTAAGTCTCATGGCCCTCTATCAGAATCCAGAGTTTTGTGAAGATTGGGGAAACTTAATTTTTCACCCAAAAAAAAAAACGTAAGGGGTACCACTGTCGTTTTTTTTTTCGGGTCAAAATTTTGAGTTTCGATATCTCAGCTCTGGAAGGGTCTAGAGCCTCCATTTTTGCACTCAGGTCTAAGTCTCATGGCCCTCTATCAGAATCCAGAGTTTTGTGAAGATTGGGGATACTTAATTTTTCACCCAAAAAAAAAAACGTAAGGGGTACCACTGTCGTTTTTTTTTTCGGGTCGAAATTTTGAGTTTCAATATCTCAGCTCTGGAAGGGTCTAGAGCCTCCATTTTTGCACTCAGGTCTAAGTCTCATGGCCCTCTATCAGAATCCAGAGTTTTGTGAAGATTGGGGAAACTTAATTTTTCACCCAAAAAAAAAAACGTAAGGGGTACCACTGTCGTTTTTTTTTTCGGGTCAAAATTTTGAGTTTCGATATCCCAGCTCTGGAAGGGTCTAGAGCCTCCATTGTTGCACTCAGGTCTAAGTCTCATGGCCCTCTATCAGAATCCAGAGTTTTGTGAAGATTGGGGATACTTAATTTTTCACCCAAATAAAAAACGTAAGGGGTACCACTGTAGTTTTTTTTTCGGGTCAAAATTTTGAGTTTCGATATCTCAGCTCTGGAAGGGTCTAGAGCCTCCATTTTTGCACTCAGGTCCAAGTCTCATGGCCCTCTATCAGAATCCAGAGTTTTGTGAAGATTGGGGATACTTAATTTTTCACCCAAAAAAAAAAACGTAAGGGGTACCACTGTCGTTTTTTTTTCGGGTCGAAATTTTGAGTTTCAATATCTCAGCTCTGGAAGGGTCTAGAGCCTCCATTTTTGCACTCAGGTCTAAGTCTCATGGCCCTCTATCAGAATCCAGAGTTTTGTGAAGATTGGGGAAATTTAATTTTTCACCCAAAAAAAAAAACGTAAGGGGTACCACTGTCGGTTTTTTTTTTCGGGTTGAAATTTTGAGTTTCAATATCTCAGCTCTGGAAGGGTCTAGAACCTCCATTTTTGCACTCAGGTCTAAGTCTCATGGCCCTCTATCAGAATCCAGAGTTTTGTGTAGATTGGGGATACTTAATTTTTCACCCAAAAAAAAAAAACGTAAGGGGTACCACTGTAGTTTTTTTTTCGGGTCAAAATTTTGAGTTTCGATATCTCAGCTCTGGAAGGGTCTAGAGCCTCCATTTTTGCACTCAGGTCTAAGTCTCATGGCCCTCTATCAGAATCCAGAGTTTTGTGAAGATTGGGGATACTTAATTTTTCACCCAAAAAAAAAAACGTAAGGGGTACCACTGTCGTTTTTTTTTCGGGTCGAAATTTTGAGTTTCAATATCTCAGCTCTGGAAGGGTCTAGAGCCTCCATTTTTGCACTCAGGTCTAAGTCTCATGGCCCTCTATCAGAATCCAGAGTTTTGTGAAGATTGGGGAAATTTAATTTTTCACCCAAAAAAAAAAAACGTAAGGGGTACCACTGTCGGTTTTTTTTTTCGGGTTGAAATTTTGAGTTTCAATATCTCAGCTCTGGAAGGGTCTAGAACCTCCATTTTTGCACTCAGGTCTAAGTCTCATGGCCCTCTATCAGAATCCAGAGTTTTGTGTAGATTGGGGATACTTAATTTTTCACCCAAAAAAAAAAAACGTAAGGGGTACCACTGTAGTTTTTTTTTCGGGTCAAAATTTTGAGTTTCGATATCTCAGCTCTGGAAGGGTCTAGAGCCTCCATTTTTGCACTCAGGTCTAAGTCTCATGGCCCTCTATCAGAATCCAGAGTTTTGTGAAGATTGGGGAAACTTAATTTTTCACCCAAAAAAAAAAAACGTAAGGGGTACCACTGTCGTTTTTTTTTTTCGGGTCAAAATTTTGAGTTTCAATATCTCAGCTCTGGAAGGGTCTAGAGCCTCCATTTTTGCACTCAGGTCTAAGTCTCATGACCCTCTATCAGAATCCAGAGTTTTGTGAAGATTGGGGAAACTTAATTTTTCACCCAAAAAAAAAAACGTAAGGGGTACCACTGTCGTTTTTTTTTTTTCGGGTCAAAATTTTGAGTTTCGATATCTCAGCTCTGGAAGGGTCTAGAGCCTCCATTTTTGCACTCAGGTCTAAGTCTCATGGCCCTCTATCAGAATCCAGAGTTTTGTGAAGATTGGGGATACTTAATTTTTCACCCAAAAAAAAAAACGTAAGGGGTACCACTGTCGTTTTTTTTTTCGGGTCAAAATTTTGAGTTTCGATATCTCAGCTCTGGAAGGGTCTAGAGCCTCCATTTTTGCACTCAGGTCTAAGTCTCATGGCCCTCTATCAGAATCCAGAGTTTTGTGAAGATTGGGGATACTTAATTTTTCACCCAAAAAAAAAAACGTAAGGGGTACCACTGTCGTTTTTTTTTCGGGTCGAAATTTTGAGTTTCAATATCTCAGCTCTGGAAGGGTCTAGAGCCTCCATTTTTGCACTCAGGTCTAAGTCTCATGGCCCTCTATCAGAATCCAGAGTTTTGTGAAGATTGGGGAAACTTAATTTTTCACCCAAAAAAAAAACGTAAGGGGTACCACTGTCGTTTTTTTTTTTCGGGTCGAAATTTTGAGTTTCGATATCTCAGCTCTGGAAGGGTCTAGAGCCTCCATTTTTGCACTCAGGTCTAAGTCTCATGGCCCTCTATCAGAATCCAGAGTTTTGTGAAGATTGGGGATACTTAATTTTTCACCCAAAAAAAAAAACGTAAGGGGTACCACTGTCGTTTTTTTTTCGGGTCGAAATTTTGAGTTTCAATATCTCAGCTCTGGAAGGGTCTAGAGCCTCCATTTTTGCACTCAGGTCTAAGTCTCATGGCCCTCTATCAGAATTCAGAGTTTTGTGAAGATTGGGGAAACTTAATTTTTCACCCAAAAAAAAAAAACCGTAAGGGGTACCACTGTCGTTTTTTTTTCGGGTCAAAATTTTGAGTTTCGATATCTCAGCTCTGGAAGGGTCTAGAGCCTCCATTGTTGCACTCAGGTCTAAGTCTCATGGCCCTCTATCAGAATCCAGAGTTTTGTGAAGATTGGGGAAACTTAATTTTTCACCCAAAAAAAACGTAAGGGGTACCACTGTCGTTTTTTTTTTCGGGTCAAAATTTTGAGTTTCGATATCTCAGCTCTGGAAGGGTCTAGAGCCTCCATTGTTGCACTCAGGTCTAAGTCTCATGGCCCTCTATCAGAATCCAGAGTTTTGTGAAGATTGGGGATACTTAATTTTTCACCCGAAAAAAAAAAAACGTAAGGGGTAACACTGTCGTTTTTTTTTTTTCGGGTTGAAATTTTGAGTTTCAATATCTCAGCTCTGGAAGGGTCTAGAACCTCCATTTTTGCACTCAGGTCTAAGTCTCATGGCCCTCTATCAGAATCCAGAGTTTTGTGAAGATTGGGGATACTTAATTTTTCACCCAAAAAAAAAACGTAAGGGGTACCACTGTAGTTTTTTTTTCGGGTCAAAATTTTGAGTTTCGATATCTCAGCTCTGGAAGGGTCTAGAGCCTCCATTTTTGCACTCAGGTCTAAGTCTCATGGCCCTCTATCAGAATCCAGAGTTTTGTGAAGATTGGGGATACTTAATTTTTCACCCAAAAAAAAAAAACGTAAGGGGTACCACTGTCGTTTTTTTTTTCGGGTCGAAATTTTGAGTTTCAATATCTCAGCTCTGGAAGGGTCTAGAGCCTCCATTTTTGCACTCAGGTCTAAGTCTCATGGCCCTCTATCAGAATCCAGAGTTTTGTGAAGATTGGGGAAACTTAATTTTTCACCCAAAAAAAAAAAACGTAAGGGGTACCACTGTCGTTTTTTTTTTCGGGTCAAAATTTTGAGTTTCGATATCTCAGCTCTGGAAGGGTCTAGAGCCTCCATTTTTGCACTCAGGTCTAAGTCTCATGGCCCTCTATCAGAATCCAGAGTTTTGTGAAGATTGGGGATACTTAATTTTTCACCCAAAAAAAAAAACGTAAGGGGTACCACTGTCGTTTTTTTTTTCGGGTCAAAATTTTGAGTTTCGATATCTCAGCTCTGGAAGGGTCTAGAGCCTCCATTTTTGCACTCAGGTCTAAGTCTCATGGCCCTCTATCAGAATCCAGAGTTTTGTGAAGATTGGGGATACTTAATTTTTCACCCAAAAAAAAAAACGTAAGGGGTACCACTGTCGGTTTTTTTTCGGGTCGAAATTTTGAGTTTCAATATCTCAGCTCTGGAAGGGTCTAGAGCCTCCATTTTTGCACTCAGGTCTAAGTCTCATGGCCCTCTATCAGAATCCAGAGTTTTGTGAAGATTGGGGAAACTTAATTTTTCACCCAAAAAAAAAACGTAAGGGGTACCACTGTCGTTTTTTTTTTCGGGTCGAAATTTTGAGTTTCGATATCTCAGCTCTGGAAGGGTCTAGAGCCTCCATTTTTGCACTCAGGTCTAAGTCTCATGGCCCTCTATCAGAATCCAGAGTTTTGTGAAGATTGGGGATACTTAATTTTTCACCCAAAAAAAAAACTTAAGGGGTACCACTGTCGTTTTTTTTTTCGGGTCAAAATTTTGAGTTTCGATATCTCAGCTCTGGAAGGGTCTAGAGCCTCCATTGTTGCACTCAGGTCTAAGTCTCATGGCCCTCTATCAGAATCCAGAGTTTTGTGAAGATTGGGGAAACTTAATTTTTCACCCAAAAAAAACGTAAGGGGTACCACTGTCGTTTTTTTTTTCGGGTCAAAATTTTGAGTTTCGATATCTCAGCTCTGGAAGGGTCTAGAGCCTCCATTGTTGCACTCAGGTCTAAGTCTCATGGCCCTCTATCAGAATCCAGAGTTTTGTGAAGATTGGGGAAACTTAATTTTTCACCCGAAAAAAAAAACGTAAGGGGTACCACTGTCGTTTTTTTTTTTCGGGTTGAAATTTTGAGTTTTAATATCTCAGCTCTGGAAGGGTCTAGAACCTCCATTTTTGCACTCAGGTCTAAGTCTCATGGCCCTCTATCAGAATCCAGAGTTTTGTGTAGATTGGGGATACTTAATTTTTCACCCAAAAAAAAAAAACGTAAGGGGTACCACTGTAGTTTTTTTTTCGGGTCAAAATTTTGAGTTTCGATATCTCAGCTCTGGAAGGGTCTAGAGCCTCCATTTTTGCACTCAGGTCCAAGTCTCATGGCCCTCTATCAGAATCCAGAGTTTTGTGAAGATTGGGGATACTTAATTTTTCACCCAAAAAAAAAAACGTAAGGGGTACCACTGTCGTTTTTTTTTCGGGTCGAAATTTTGAGTTTCAATATCTCAGCTCTGGAAGGGTCTAGAGCCTCCATTTTTGCACTCAGGTCTAAGTCTCATGGCCCTCTATCAGAATCCAGAGTTTTGTGAAGATTGGGGAAATTTAATTTTTCACCCAAAAAAAAAAAACGTAAGGGGTACCACTGTCGGTTTTTTTTTTCGGGTTGAAATTTTGAGTTTCAATATCTCAGCTCTGGAAGGGTCTAGAACCTCCATTTTTGCACTCAGGTCTAAGTCTCATGGCCCTCTATCAGAATCCAGAGTTTTGTGTAGATTGGGGATACTTAATTTTTCACCCAAAAAAAAAAAACGTAAGGGGTACCACTGTAGTTTTTTTTTCGGGTCAAAATTTTGAGTTTCGATATCTCAGCTCTGGAAGGGTCTAGAGCCTCCATTTTTGCACTCAGGTCTAAGTCTCATGGCCCTCTATCAGAATCCAGAGTTTTGTGAAGATTGGGGATACTTAATTTTTCACCCAAAAAAAAAAACGTAAGGGGTACCACTGTCGTTTTTTTTTCGGGTCGAAATTTTGAGTTTCAATATCTCAGCTCTGGAAGGGTCTAGAGCCTCCATTTTTGCACTCAGGTCTAAGTCTCATGGCCCTCTATCAGAATCCAGAGTTTTGTGAAGATTGGGGAAATTTAATTTTTCACCCAAAAAAAAAAAACGTAAGGGGTACCACTGTCGGTTTTTTTTTTCGGGTTGAAATTTTGAGTTTCAATATCTCAGCTCTGGAAGGGTCTAGAACCTCCATTTTTGCACTCAGGTCTAAGTCTCATGGCCCTCTATCAGAATCCAGAGTTTTGTGTAGATTGGGGATACTTAATTTTTCACCCAAAAAAAAAAAACGTAAGGGGTACCACTGTAGTTTTTTTTTCGGGTCAAAATTTTGAGTTTCGATATCTCAGCTCTGGAAGGGTCTAGAGCCTCCATTTTTGCACTCAGGTCTAAGTCTCATGGCCCTCTATCAGAATCCAGAGTTTTGTGAAGATTGGGGAAACTTAATTTTTCACCCAAAAAAAAAAAACGTAAGGGGTACCACTGTCGTTTTTTTTTTTCGGGTCAAAATTTTGAGTTTCAATATCTCAGCTCTGGAAGGGTCTAGAGCCTCCATTTTTGCACTCAGGTCTAAGTCTCATGACCCTCTATCAGAATCCAGAGTTTTGTGAAGATTGGGGAAACTTAATTTTTCACCCAAAAAAAAAAACGTAAGGGGTACCACTGTCGTTTTTTTTTTTTCGGGTCAAAATTTTGAGTTTCGATATCTCAGCTCTGGAAGGGTCTAGAGCCTCCATTTTTGCACTCAGGTCTAAGTCTCATGGCCCTCTATCAGAATCCAGAGTTTTGTGAAGATTGGGGATACTTAATTTTTCACCCAAAAAAAAAAACGTAAGGGGTACCACTGTCGTTTTTTTTTTCGGGTCAAAATTTTGAGTTTCGATATCTCAGCTCTGGAAGGGTCTAGAGCCTCCATTTTTGCACTCAGGTCTAAGTCTCATGGCCCTCTATCAGAATCCAGAGTTTTGTGAAGATTGGGGATACTTAATTTTTCACCCAAAAAAAAAAACGTAAGGGGTACCACTGTCGTTTTTTTTTCGGGTCGAAATTTTGAGTTTCAATATCTCAGCTCTGGAAGGGTCTAGAGCCTCCATTTTTGCACTCAGGTCTAAGTCTCATGGCCCTCTATCAGAATCCAGAGTTTTGTGAAGATTGGGGAAACTTAATTTTTCACCCAAAAAAAAAACGTAAGGGGTACCACTGTCGTTTTTTTTTTTCGGGTCGAAATTTTGAGTTTCGATATCTCAGCTCTGGAAGGGTCTAGAGCCTCCATTTTTGCACTCAGGTCTAAGTCTCATGGCCCTCTATCAGAATCCAGAGTTTTGTGAAGATTGGGGATACTTAATTTTTCACCCAAAAAAAAAAACGTAAGGGGTACCACTGTCGTTTTTTTTTCGGGTCGAAATTTTGAGTTTCAATATCTCAGCTCTGGAAGGGTCTAGAGCCTCCATTTTTGCACTCAGGTCTAAGTCTCATGGCCCTCTATCAGAATTCAGAGTTTTGTGAAGATTGGGGAAACTTAATTTTTCACCCAAAAAAAAAAAACCGTAAGGGGTACCACTGTCGTTTTTTTTTCGGGTCAAAATTTTGAGTTTCGATATCTCAGCTCTGGAAGGGTCTAGAGCCTCCATTGTTGCACTCAGGTCTAAGTCTCATGGCCCTCTATCAGAATCCAGAGTTTTGTGAAGATTGGGGAAACTTAATTTTTCACCCAAAAAAAACGTAAGGGGTACCACTGTCGTTTTTTTTTTCGGGTCAAAATTTTGAGTTTCGATATCTCAGCTCTGGAAGGGTCTAGAGCCTCCATTGTTGCACTCAGGTCTAAGTCTCATGGCCCTCTATCAGAATCCAGAGTTTTGTGAAGATTGGGGATACTTAATTTTTCACCCGAAAAAAAAAAACGTAAGGGGTAACACTGTCGTTTTTTTTTTTTTCGGGTTGAAATTTTGAGTTTCAATATCTCAGCTCTGGAAGGGTCTAGAACCTCCATTTTTGCACTCAGGTCTAAGTCTCATGGCCCTCTATCAGAATCCAGAGTTTTGTGAAGATTGGGGATACTTAATTTTTCACCCAAAAAAAAAACGTAAGGGGTACCACTGTAGTTTTTTTTTCGGGTCAAAATTTTGAGTTTCGATATCTCAGCTCTGGAAGGGTCTAGAGCCTCCATTTTTGCACTCAGGTCTAAGTCTCATGGCCCTCTATCAGAATCCAGAGTTTTGTGAAGATTGGGGATACTTAATTTTTCACCCAAAAAAAAAAAACGTAAGGGGTACCACTGTCGTTTTTTTTTTCGGGTCGAAATTTTGAGTTTCAATATCTCAGCTCTGGAAGGGTCTAGAGCCTCCATTTTTGCACTCAGGTCTAAGTCTCATGGCCCTCTATCAGAATCCAGAGTTTTGTGAAGATTGGGGAAACTTAATTTTTCACCCAAAAAAAAAAAAACGTAAGGGGTACCACTGTCGTTTTTTTTTTCGGGTCAAAATTTTGAGTTTCGATATCTCAGCTCTGGAAGGGTCTAGAGCCTCCATTTTTGCACTCAGGTCTAAGTCTCATGGCCCTCTATCAGAATCCAGAGTTTTGTGAAGATTGGGGATACTTAATTTTTCACCCAAAAAAAAAAACGTAAGGGGTACCACTGTCGTTTTTTTTTTCGGGTCAAAATTTTGAGTTTCGATATCTCAGCTCTGGAAGGGTCTAGAGCCTCCATTTTTGCACTCAGGTCTAAGTCTCATGGCCCTCTATCAGAATCCAGAGTTTTGTGAAGATTGGGGATACTTAATTTTTCACCCAAAAAAAAAAACGTAAGGGGTACCACTGTCGGTTTTTTTCGGGTCGAAATTTTGAGTTTCAATATCTCAGCTCTGGAAGGGTCTAGAGCCTCCATTTTTGCACTCAGGTCTAAGTCTCATGGCCCTCTATCAGAATCCAGAGTTTTGTGAAGATTGGGGAAACTTAATTTTTCACCCAAAAAAAAAACGTAAGGGGTACCACTGTCGTTTTTTTTTTCGGGTCGAAATTTTGAGTTTCGATATCTCAGCTCTGGAAGGGTCTAGAGCCTCCATTTTTGCACTCAGGTCTAAGTCTCATGGCCCTCTATCAGAATCCAGAGTTTTGTGAAGATTGGGGATACTTAATTTTTCACCCAAAAAAAAAACTTAAGGGGTACCACTGTCGTTTTTTTTTTCGGGTCGAAATTTTGAGTTTCAATATCTCAGCTCTGGAAGGGTCTAGAGCCTCCATTTTTGCACTCAGGTCTAAGTCTCATGGCCCTCTATCAGAATCCAGAGTTTTGTGAAGATTGGGGAAACTTAATTTTTCACCCAAAAAAAAAAACGTAAGGGGTACCACTGTCGTTTCTTTTTTCGGGTCAAAATTTTGAGTTTCGATATCTCAGCTCTGGAAGGGTCTAGAGCCTCCATTTTTGCACTCAGGTCTAAGTCTCATGGCCCTCTATCAGAATCCAGAGTTTTGTGAAGATTGGGGATACTTAATTTTTCACCCAAAAAAAAAAAACGTAAGGGGTACCACTGTCGTTTTTTTTTTTCGGGTCGAAATTTTGAGTTTCAATATCTCAGCTCTGGAAGGGTCTAGAGCCTCCATTTTTGCACTCAGGTCTAAGTCTCATGGCCCTCTATCAGAATCCAGAGTTTTGTGAAGATTGGGGAAACTTAATTTTTCACCCAAAAAAAAAAACGTAAGGGGTACCACTGTCGTTTTTTTTTCGGGTCAAAATTTTGAGTTTCGATATCCCAGCTCTGGAAGGGTCTAGAGCCTCCATTGTTGCACTCAGGTCTAAGTCTCATGGCCCTCTATCAGAATCCAGAGTTTTGTGAAGATTGGGGATACTTAATTTTTCACCCAAAAAAAAAAAACGTAAGGGGTACCACTGTCGTTTTTTTTTTCGGGTCAAAATTTTGAGTTTCAATATCTCAGCTCTGGAAGGGTCTAGAGCCTCCATTTTTGCACTCAGGTCTAAGTCTCATGGCCCTCTATCAGAATCCAGAGTTTTGTGAAGATTGGGGAAACTTAATTTTTCACCCAAAAAAAAAAAACGTAAGGGGTACCACTGTCGTTTTTTTTTTCGGGTCGAAATTTTGAGTTTCGATATCTCAGCTCTGGAAGGGTCTAGAGCCTCCATTTTTGCACTCAGGTCTAAGTCTCATGGCCCTCTATCAGAATCCAGAGTTTTGTGAAGATTGGGGATACTTAATTTTTCACCCAAAAAAAAAAACGTAAGGGGTACCACTGTCGTTTTTTTTTTCGGGTCGAAATTTTGAGTTTCGATATCTCAGCTCTGGAAGGGTCTAGAGCCTCCATTTTTGCACTCAGGTCTAAGTCTCATGGCCCTCTATCAGAATCCAGAGTTTTGTGAAGATTGGGGATACTTAATTTTTCACCCAAAAAAAAAAACGTAAGGGGTACCACTGTCGTTTTTTTTTTCGGGTCGAAATTTTGAGTTTCAATATCTCAGCTCTGGAAGGGTCTAGAGCCTCCATTTTTGCACTCAGGTCTAAGTCTCATGGCCCTCTATCAGAATTCAGAGTTTTGTGAAGATTGGGGAAACTTAATTTTTCACCCAAAAAAAAAAAACCGTAAGGGGTACCACTGTCGTTTTTTTTTTCGGGTCAAAATTTTGAGTTTCGATATCTCAGCTCTGGAAGGGTCTAGAGCCTCCATTGTTGCACTCAGGTCTAAGTCTCATGGCCCTCTATCAGAATCCAGAGTTTTGTGAAGATTGGGGAAACTTAATTTTTCACCCAAAAAAAACGTAAGGGGTACCACTGTCGTTTTTTTTTCGGGTCAAAATTTTGAGTTTCGATATCTCAGCTCTGGAAGGGTCTAGAGCCTCCATTGTTGCACTCAGGTCTAAGTCTCATGGCCCTCTATCAGAATCCAGAGTTTTGTGAAGATTGGGGATACTTAATTTTTCACCCGAAAAAAAAAACGTAAGGGGTACCACTGTCGTTTTTTTTTTTCGGGTTGAAATTTTGAGTTTCAATATCTCAGCTCTGGAAGGGTCTAGAACCTCCATTTTTGCACTCAGGTCTAAGTCTCATGGCCCTCTATCAGAATCCAGAGTTTTGTGAAGATTGGGGATACTTAATTTTTCACCCAAAAAAAAAACGTAAGGGGTACCACTGTAGTTTTTTTTTCGGGTCAAAATTTTGAGTTTCGATATCTCAGCTCTGGAAGGGTCTAGAGCCTCCATTTTTGCACTCAGGTCTAAGTCTCATGGCCCTCTATCAGAATCCAGAGTTTTGTGAAGATTGGGGAAACTTAATTTTTCACCCAAAAAAAAAAACGTAAGGGGTACCACTGTTGTTGTTTTTTTTCGGGTCAAAATTTTGAGTTTCAATATCTCAGCTCTGGAAGGGTCTAGAGCCTCCATTTTTGCACTCAGGTCTAAGTCTCATGACCCTCTATCAGAATCCAGAGTTTTGTGAAGATTGGGGAAACTTAATTTTTCACCCAAAAAAAAAAACCGTAAGGGGTACCACTGTCGTTTTTTTTTTTCGGGTCAAAATTTTGAGTTTCGATATCTCAGCTCTGGAAGGGTCTAGAGCCTCAATTTTTGCACTCAGGTCTAAGTCTCGTGGCCCTCTATCAGAATCCAGAGTTTTGTGAAGATTGGGGATACTTAATTTTTCACCCAAAAAAAAAAACGTAAGGGGTACCACTGTCGTTTTTTTTTCGGGTCAAAATTTTGAGTTTCGATATCTCAGCTCTGGAAGGGTCTAGAGCCTCCATTTTTGCACTCAGGTCTAAGTCTCATGGCCCTCTATCAGAATCCAGAGTTTTGTGAAGATTGGGGATACTTAATTTTTCACCCAAAAAAAAAAACGTAAGGGGTACCACTGTCGTTTTTTTTTCGGGTCGAAATTTTGAGTTTCAATATCTCAGCTCTGGAAGGGTCTAGAGCCTCCATTTTTGCACTCAGGTCTAAGTCTCATGGCCCTCTATCAGAATCCAGAGTTTTGTGAAGATTGGGGAAACTTAATTTTTCACCCAAAAAAAAAAACGTAAGGGGTACCACTGTCGTTTTTTTTTTCGGGTCGAAATTTTGAGTTTCGATATCTCAGCTCTGGAAGGGTCTAGAGCCTCCATTTTTGCACTCAGGTCTAAGTCTCATGGCCCTCTATCAGAATCCAGAGTTTTGTGAAGATTGGGGATACTTAATTTTTCACCCAAAAAAAAAAACGTAAGGGGTACCACTGTCGTTTTTTTTTTCGGGTCAAAATTTTGAGTTTCGATATCTCAGCTCTGGAAGGGTCTAGAGACTCAATTTTTGCACTCAGGTCTAAGTCTCATGGCCCTCTATCAGAATCCAGAGTTTTGTGAAGATTGGGAATACTTAATTTTTCACCCCAAAAAAAAAACGTAAGGGGTACCACTGTCGTTTTTTTTTTCGGGTCGAAATTTTGAGTTTCAATATCTCAGCTCTTGAAGGGTCTAGAGCCTCCATTTTTGCACTCAGGTCTAAGTCTCATGGCCCTCTATCAGAATCCAGAGTTTTGTGAAGATTGGGGATACTTAATTTTTCACCCCAAAAAAAAACGTAAGGGGTACCACTGTTGTTTTTTTTTCGGGTCGAAATTTTGAGTTTCAATATCTCAGCTCTGGAAGGGTCTAGAGCCTCCATTTTTGCACTCAGGTCAAAGTCTCATGGCCCTCTATCAGAATCTAGAGTTTTGTGAAGATTTGGGAAACTTAATTTTTCACCCAAAAAAAAAAAACGTAAGGGGTACCACTGTCGTTTTTTTTTCGGGTCGAAATTTTGAGTTTCAATATCTCAGCTCTGAAAGGGTCTAGAGCCTCCATTTTTGCACTCAGGTCTAAGTCTCATGGCCCTCTATCAGAATCCAGAGTTTTGTGAAGATTGGGAATACTTAATTTTTCATCCAAAAAAAAAAACCGTAAGGGGTACCACTGTCGTTTTTTTTTCGGGTCGAAATTTTGAGTTTCAATATCTCAGCTCTGGAAGGGTCTAGAGCCTCAATTTTTGCACTCAGGTCTAAGTCTCATTGCCCTCTATCAGAATCCAGAGTTTTGTGAAGATTGGGGATACTTAATTTTTCACCCCAAAAAAAAACGTAAGGGGTACCACTGTCGTTTTTTTTTTCGGGTCGAAATTTTGAGTTTCAATATCTCAGCTCTGGAAGGGTCAAGAGCCTCCATTTTTGCACAAAGGTCTAAGTCTCATGGTCCTCTATCAGAATCCAGAGTTTTGAGAAGATTGGGGAAACTTAATTTTTCACCCCAAAAAAAAAAAAACGTAAGGGGTACCACTGTCGTTGTTTTTTTTTCGGGTCAAAATTTTGAGTTTCGATATCTCAGCTTTGGGAGGGTCTAGAGCTTCCATTTTTGCACTCAGGTCTAAGTCTCATGGCCCTCTATCAGAATCCAGAGTTTTGTGAAGATTGGGGATACTTAATTTTTCACCCAAAAAAAAAAAACGTAAGGGGTACCAATGTCGTTTTTTTTCGGGTCGAAATTTTGAGTTTCAATATCTCAGTTCTGGAAGGGTCTAGAGCCTTTATTTTTGCACTCAGGTCTAAGTCTCATGGCCCTCTATCAGAATCCAGAGTTTTGTGAAGATTGGGGATACTTAATTTTTCACCCAAAAAAAAAAAAACGTAAGGGGTACCACTGTCGTTTTTTTTTCGGGTCAAAATTTTGAGTTTCGATATCTCAGCTCTGGAAGGGTCTAGAGCCTCCATTTTTGCACTCAGGTCTAAGTCTCATGGCCCTCTATCAGAATCCAGAGTTTTGTGAAGATTGGGGATACTTAATTTTTCACCCAAAAAAAAAAACGTAAGGGGTACCACTGTCGTTTTTTTTTTCGGGTCAAAATTTTGAGTTTCGATATCTCAGCTCTGGAAGGGTCTAGAGCCTCCATTTTTGCATTCAGGTCTAAGTCTCATGGCCCTCTATCAGAATCCAGAGTTTTGTGAAGATTGGGGATACTTAATTTTTCACCCAAAAAAAAATAAAATAAGGGGTACCACTGTCGTTTTTTTTTTGGGTCGAAATTTTGAGTTTCGATATCTCAGCTCTGGAAGGTTCTAGAGCCTCCATTTTTGCACTCAGGTCTAAGTCTCATGGCCCTCTATCAGAATCCAGAGTTTTGTGAAGATTGGGGATACTTAATTTTTCACCCAAAAAAAAAACGTAAGGGGTACAAATGTCGTTTTTTTTTTCGGGTCGAAATTTTGAGTTTCAATATCTCAGCTCTGGAAGGGTCTAGAGCCTCCATTTTTGCACTCAGGTCTAAGTCTCAGGGCCCTCTATCAGAATCCAGAGTTTTGTGAAGATTGGGGATACTTTATTTTTCACCCAAAAAAAAAAAAAACGTAAGGGGTACCACTGTCGTTTTTTTTTTCGGGTCGAAATTTTGAGTTTCGATATCTCAGCTCTGGAAGGGTCTAGAGCCTCCATTTTTGCACTCAGGTCTAAGTCTCATGGCCCTCTATTAGAATCCAGAGTTTTGTGAAGATTGGGGAAACTTAATTTTTCACTCAAAAAAAAAACGTAAGGGGTACCACTGTCGTTTTTTTTTTCAGGTCAAAATTTTGAGTTTCGATATCTCAGCTCTGGAAGGGTCTAGAGCCTCCATTGTTGCACTCAGGTCTAAGTCTCATGGCCCTCTATCAGAATCCAGAGTTTTGTGAAGATTGGGGATACTTAATTTATCACCCAAAAAAAAAACGTTAGGGGTACCACTGTCGTTTTTTTTTCGGGTCGAAATTTTGAGTTTCAATATCTCAGCTCTGGAAGGGTCTAGAGCCTCCATTGTTGCACTCAGGTCTAAGTCTCATGGCCCTCTATCAGAATCCAGAGTTTTGTGAAGATTGGGGATACTTAATTTTTCACCCAAAAAAAAAACGTTAGGGGTACCACTGTCGTTTTTTTTTCGGGTCGAAATTTTGAGTTTCAATATCTCAGCTCTGGAAGGGTCTAGAGCCTCCATTCTTGCACTCAGGTCTAAGTCTTATGGTCCTCTATCAGAATCCAGAGTTTTGAGGAGATTGGGGAAACTTAATTTTTCGTCTCCAAAAAAAAAAAAACGTAAGGGGTAACACTGTCGTTTTTTTTTTCTGGTCGAAATTTTGATTTTCGATATCTCAGCTCTGGAATGGTCTTGAGACTCCATTCTTGCACTCAGGTCTAAGTCTTATGGTCCTCTATCAGAATCCAGAGTTTTGAGAAGATTGGGGAAACTTAATTTTTCACCCCAAAAAAAACGTAAGGGGTACCAATGTCGATTTTTTTTTCAAGTCGAAATTTTGAGTTTCGATATCTCAGCTCTGGAAGGGTCAAGAGCCTCCATTTTTGCACTCAGGTCTAAGTCTCATGGCCCTCTGTCAGAATCCAGAGTTTTGGGAAGATTGGAGAAACTTAATTTTTTGACCAAAAAAAAAAACGTAAGGGGTACCACTGTCTGTTTTTTTTCTGGTCGAAATTTTGAGTTTGATATCACAGCTCTGGAAGGGTCTAGAGCCTCCATTTTTGCACTCAGGTTTAAGTCTCATGGCCCTCTATCAGCATCCAGAGTTTTGAGAAGATTGGGGAAACTAAATTTTTCGTCCCCAAATAAAAAACGTAAGGGGTAAGTAACACTGTCGTTTTTTTTTCGGGTCGAAATTTTGAGTTTCGATATCTGAGCTCTGGAAGGGTCTAGAGCCTCCATTTTTGCACTCAGGTCTAAGTCTCAGGGCCCTCTATCAGAATCCAGAGTTTTGTGAAGATTGGGGATACTTAATTTTTCACCCAAAAAAAAAAAACGTAAGGGGTACCACTGTCGTTTTTTTTTTCGGGTCGAAATTTTGAGTTTCGATATCTCAGCTCTGGAAGGGTCAAGAGCCTCCATTTTTGCACTCAGGTCCAAGTCTCAGGGCCCTCTATCAGAATCAAGAGTTTTGTGAAGATTGGGGATACTTAATTTTTCACCCGAAAAAAAAATGTAAGGGGTACCACTGTCGTTTTTTTTTCGGGTCGAAATTTTGAGTTTCGATATCTCAGCTTTGGAAGGGTCTAGAGCCTCCATTTATGCACTCAGGTTTAAGTCTCATGGCCCTCTATCAGCATCCAGAGTTTTGTGAAGATTGGGGAAACTTAATTTTTCGTCCCCCCCAAAAAAAACGTAAGGGGTAACACTGTCGGTTTTTTTTTTTCTGGTCGAAATTTTGATTTTCGATATCTCAGCTCTGGAATGGTCTAGAGCCTCCATTCTTGCACTCAGGTCTAAGTCTTATGGTCCTCTATCAGAATCCAGAGTTTTGAGAAGATTGGGGAAACTTAATTCTTCACCCAAAAAAAAAAAACGTAAGGGGTACCACTGTCGTTTTTTTTTTCGGGTCGAAATTTTGAGTTTCGATATCTCAGCTCTGGAAGGGTCAAGAGCCTCCATTTTTGCACTCAGGTCCAAGTCTCATGACCGTCTATCAGAATCCAGAGTTTTGTGAAGATTGGGGATACTTAATTTTTCGCCCGAAAAAAAAAAACGTAAGGGGTACCACTGTCGTTTTTTTTTTTGGGTCGAAATTTTGAGTTTCGATATCTCAGCTCTGGAAGGGTCAAGAGCCTCCATTTTTGCACTCAGGTCCAAGTCTCATGGCCCTCTATCAGAATCCAGAGTTTTGTGAAGATTGGGGATACTTAATTTTTCGCCCGAAAAAAAAAAAAAAACGTAAGGGGTAACACTGTCGGTTTTTTTTTCTGGTCGAAATTTTGATTTTCGATATCTCAGCTCTGGAAGGGTCTAGACCCTTCATTCTTGCACTCAGGTCTAAGTCTTATGGTCCTCTATCAGAATCCAGAGTTTTGAGGAGATTGGGGAAACTTAATTTTTCGTCTCCAAAAAAAAAAAACGTAAGGGGTAACACTGTCGGTTTTTTTTTTCTGGTCGAAATTTTGATTTTCGATATCTCAGCTCTGGAATGGTCTTGAGACTCCATTCTTGCACTCAGGTCTAAGTCTTATGGTCCTCTATCAGAATCCAGAGTTTTGAGAAGATTGGGGAAACTTAATTTTTCACCCCAAAAAAAAACGTAAGGGGTACCACTGTCGATTTTTTTTTCTGGTCGAAATTTTGAGTTTGATATCACAGCTCTGGAAGGGTCTAGAGCCTCCATTTTTGCACTCAGGTTTAAGTCTCATGGCCCTCTATCAGCATCCAGAGTTTTGAGAAGATTGGGGAAACTTAATTTTTCGTCCCCAAATAAAAAACGTAAGGGGTAACACTGTCTTTTTTTTCGGGTCGAAATTTTGATTTTCGATATCTCAGCTCTGGAAGGGTCTAGAGCCTCCATTCTTGCACTCAGGTCTAAGTCTTATGGTCCTCTATCAGAATCCAGAATTTTGTGAAGATTGGGGATACTTAATTTTTCGCCCGAAAAAAAAAACGAAAGGGGTACCACTGTTGTTGTTTTTTTTTTTGGGGGGGGGGGGGGGTCAAAATTGAGTTTCTCTGACCTCCTTGAAACTCTGGATTCTGATAAAGGGTCATGGGACTTAGACCTGAGTGCCAAAATGGAGGCTCTAGACCCTTCCAGAGCTGAGATATTGAGATCCCACGTAGCCTTCATGCCATTATAAATATCTCAGCTCTGGAAGGGTCTAGAGCCTCCATTTTGGCACTCAGGTCTAAGTCCCATGGCCCTCTATCAGAATCCAGAGTGTCAAGAAGATCAGAGAAACTAAAAATCTTTTTTTGGTGCGAAAAAATAAGTTCTTCTTGAAAGTTCTCCAATCTTCTTGAAACCCCAAAAATTTCAGGGGGCCGGCACGCTCGTCCGCCAACCCACGTCCGTTTGCCTACAGCCCAAGGAACGGAATGGACCTTTTTTTTGGCCTTGGACTAGCTAGAGTTACTGGAAACCGTCCTGTCAGTACTGTAAAAATACAAGAAAACACAGGATGCACACAGGAAACGACTCTAACATGAATGCATTGATTGATTCCTAGATTTATTTTCTTATGAATAAACAAATGTGCAATATAAAGGAAAAACCTTACGATTAAAGTTGTAATGTTATAATGTTCAAGTTTTTGTTCTAAAGATGCACACAGAAAATGACTCTAATATGACAAGATTGATTGATTCAAATATATTTAGTTTGTTACAAACAGAGTGCAATCTGTAAAACAAAAACCTCAAAATTATAGTTGAAATGGTATACTGCTGGAATTTTTTGAGCTTGAGAAAAAGCTTAAAGTATAGACCAACAAATGTTATGTTTATTAATTTATTTCATGTTGGTACATTTTTGGGAAGTACACCTGTTTTGACCAGCTGTCCATTGGAATGGACAAAAAAAAATCACAATGAAAGCAATTATATATATAAAAAAAATTGTCATTTGTTTTCATTTATAGAAACCTCATGAGCTGGGAAAATGTACTTTTATATTTTTCAGAAACTTGAAACATAATTCAGGTCTGAGGGGGTTAATCATTGTTCATCATTGGTTATTGTCAGTGTTTATGCTTATGTTTGATACTTCTCCTTCATTTGGATTTAATTAAGACTTTACTTGGTGTAAGAGCCAATTAGCACTCTTAGTATAAATAGGAACCGATCTTTGGTTCCTTAGATGTTACCACATACACACATGCGCATGCACACACTGCTACTTAGGCGGAGTGATAACTGTATCACCTGAGACGCACGTGATTAGTTCGTTCAGAGGATTACTACATATTAAAAGCATAGTTTACAATCATGGATGTTCCGTATTGTAGCTGCATCAATAAACAGTGGAGACCGGGTAATGATGTTTCATAGAATTCCAACCAAAAACGCTGACCTGATGAATCAATGGAGTTACTTGCTCTGGGTAATATTAGATCCAATTTCCTTTGAAAAAATGGAATTTGCCATACGGACCATGAAACTTGTGTTGAATTATACGGCCATCCCATCGATAGCACAGACAGGACAAAGTGGATCACCTGCGTCTGCGGTAAGTGTTCTGTTATGTTTTTAGATGACTAGCCTAACAGTGCCACGACACTATATATGTAACGTTAGTAACATTATTATATGAATAATAGGGCACTACTATTGCAGTTGTTCCCGGTCTCCATGTATCCTTAAAAAGTTTAGATGGTTTTATCTCGATGCAGCGCAGACGCGCTTGGAAATAAACAAGCGCGTCGCACCATGACAGTGACTGTGTGGCTTCCATTATGAGCGCGCATACCCGCGAGCCAACATTTGAAATAACGAACTTGAGCGCGCCTACATTTGAAATAACGAACTTGGGCGCGCCTACATTTGAAATAATGAACTTGAGCGCGCCTACATTTGAAATAACGAACTTGGACGTGCAAAACATTTGAAATAACGTACTTGGGCGCGCAAAACATTTGAAATAACGTACTTGGGCGCGCAAAACATTTGAAATAACGAACTTGAGCGCGCATACCCGCGTGCCTACATTTGAAATAACGAACTTCAGCGCGCCTACATTTGAAATAACGAACTTGGGCGCGCCTACATTTGAAATAACGAACTTGAGCGCACCTACATTTGAAATAACGAACTTGGGCGCGCAAAACATTTGAAATAACGTACTTGAGCGCGCCTACATTTGAAATAACGAACTTGGGCGCGCAAAAGACGCGACATTAACGCCTACATTTGAAATAACGAACTTGAGCGTGCATACCCGCGCGCCTACATTTGAAATAACGAACTTGGGCACGCCTACATTTGAAATAACGAACTTGGGCACGCAAAAGACGCGACATTAGCGCCTACATTTGAAATAACGAACTTGGGCGCGCCTACATTTGAAATAACGAAATTGAGCATGCATACCCGCGCGCCTACATTCGAAATAACGAACTTGAGCGTGCCTACATTTGAAATAACGAACTTGGGCGCGCCTACATTTGAAATAACGAACTTGGGCGCGCCTACATTTGAAATAACGAACTTCAGCGCGCCTACATTTGAAATAACGAACTTGGGCGCGCCTACATTTGAAATAACGAACTTGAGCGCGCCTACATTTGAAATAACGAACTTGGGCGCGCAAAACATTTGAAATAACGTACTTGAGCGCGCCTAAATTTGAAATAACGAACTTGGGCGCGCAAAAGACGCGACATTAGCACCTACATTTGAAATAACGAACTTGGGCGCGCAAAAGACGCGACATTAGCGCCTACATTTGAAATAACGAACTTGGGCGCGCCTACATTTGAAATAACGAACTTGGGCACGCAAAAGACGCGACATTAGCGCCTACATTTGAAATAACGAACTTGGGCGCGCCTACATTTGAAATAACGAAATTGAGCGTGCATACCCGTGCGCCTACATTTGAAATAACGAACTTGGGCGCGCAAAAGACGCGACATTAGCATGGCCTATGATGTTATTGTTTTGTCACAAACGTGCTCTATCGGCCCAGTAACAAATGAGCGGACCAAGAGGTAAACTCGACTGTTGAATCAGATTTTTTTTTTTTTTTGAGAAACAGTGACCTTGTCCAGTACGGGTAACGTTAGGCTATTCGCCTTATTCACTTGGCGGCCATTTTGAAAATGGAACGCCGCTGAGGGGTACACTCACCCAGAAGGATGCATGCGACGCAGCAGCACCAGCAATGAAAACTCGCAATGCGGACCACCAATCATTCCTGTCTGCCCGAATTAACGATGCAAAATGTGAAGCAAAGTGCCAGTGACTGAAACATCCCCCGGGCTGTGTTAATTAAGGGATACAGTACCTGTATCGGAGGTTTTATCCACGACATTGAACGTAGGAATGGACGCCTTGCCAGTTTCTGCGAGCTTGCAGCAGCCAGAGGTAATTAACGTTAGTAAGCTAAGCTGTAATATGGAGTTGTTGACTGTGTAAGTTACTATGTTAGATACAATTGTACTTTATTGTTTAGATAGATACACATCCAGTAGCTTACATACACACACATGCATGTAAAACAATCAAATCACTCACATGTATGTAAAAGGAAAGAGGAGAAGTGATTTTAAGGTCTGACAGGGACTGATCCTGTTACACACTGACAATGATAAGCTGCTATGGTGACAATACAAGTTTACATATATGTATAGATTCATAAAGAATAAAAATAATGATGGTAATGGATTTGTATAGATTCTAATAGCACACAGTCAACTTCCTACAAGCTTGCAGAAACTGAGGTAAATTGGCGTCCATTCTTACGTTCAATGTCGTGGATAAAACCTCCGATACAGGTACTGTATCCCTAAATTAACACAGCCCGGGGGATATTCAGTCACTGGCACTTTGCTTCACATTTTGCATCGTTAATTCGGGCAGACAGGAATGATTGGTGGTCCGCACTGCGAGTTTTCATTGCTGGTGCTGCTGCGTCGCATGCATCCTTCCGGGTGAGTGTACCCCTCAGCGGCGTTCCATTTTCAAAATGGCCGCCAAGTGAATAAGGCGAATTGTGGGTTCATTTTGCAAAAACTATTTGCCTTGTGCTATTACTTTCCCCTTATTCTAGCCTATTGTAATGTAATTATCTAACATTACTGTATTATATGCTGTTGAATACATTTGGTTCAGCTGTAATAAATTGCATTTAAAATATATCGATTACTGTAATAATTCTTTAATCATGTTCTGTGATATTTATTAGTCAGGATGCATTTTTGGTTTGAAAAAACTGTCTCCCCTGTTTATTGTTGTAGCTGCAATACAACTAACACCCATGACTGTAAACTATGCTTTTGCAAACTAGTAATTGCTGACTCTATTACTCCAACTCCAAACAAACTCTCTGCTCCTAACCACGGTGTGTTTCAGGTGCCCAGTATCCCACTCATCTGGTTGCTTCTATTGTTTTCCTCATTTGTAAGATGCTTTGGATTAAATGATTAAATGTAAATGTACACACAAAGGCATCTAAAACACTCTAGAATCGTAGCTAAGTTGCTAATGGACAGCACAGGCAATGCTATATCTATATAATAAATTGTTCATACTGTGTCATGACATTTTACAAGGGCAGTCACCTGTAGAAACCCAGAGCAAACAAATAATGAGGACCCTGGAGGAAGATGAGAATAAAGGGAGATATTTCAGTGGCCACACTTGAAAGAGTCGAGGAAAGGGCGAGAGAAAAGGAGAGCAGAGAGAAGAGATGACGCAGGAGAAGAGGCTCTAATGAAGGTGAGTCACTCTAATTGAATGTGGTATGAATGAGAGAGAGGCTGGGCTTAGGGTTCAGTATAATATGTGAGTAGATCTACAGCTACCTCAATCTAAACAACAAACAAACAAAAGAGAGAGAATTTCACAATCATTTCTGCTGGTCACTGCAGGACCCAATTTAACCATCTGTGTTGCGTTATGTTGTCTCTGGGCCAAAAAATATGGTTGTTTTTTTTTAAAAGTTTTAAATAAAACAAGATATGAAAGCTTTAGCTTAGGCTACGTTCACACTGCAGGGCTTAATGCTCAATTCCGATTTTTTTGCAAGGCCGTTCACATTTCCAATTAAATGCGACCTTTTGTGATCTCCTGTGTGAACGTGAAATGACCCAGAAGTGACCCGCATGCGCAGAAGAGTAATCAACGGTCAACGACGTCACTTGTTTGTGGAATAGTTTTTTTTTCCATATTGTTGCGAGCTTTTGTTTTATTATTATTATTATTATTATTATTGCCACAGCCCATAACACAGACAACAATTATTTTATCGATGGGCAAAGTTTGCACATAAATGTAAGATTTTTCTGATCCTCACTGATATGTTATGGCGCCGTTTTATTCATAAACAATATTTATATTTAATATTTATATTTAAACAATATGAATGTAAGCCAGAGGAGAACTGGCCCCCGACTGAGCCTGGGTTCTCCCAAGGTTTTTTCTCCATCCAATCTGATGGAGTTTTGGTTCCTTGCCACTGTCGCCTTGCTTTTGGCTTGCTTTGAGCTTGCTCAGTTGGGATTATTTAGTGTTTAGCAATGTTGTTGATCTGTGTTGTGCTACTTTCATGTTATCAGTGTGAAGCTGCTTTGATACAATCTGTATTGTGAAAAGCGCTATATAAATAAATGTGACTTGACTTGACCAACCTCGTCATAAAACCCGTTTAATTGATAGTGCGCGTCCTCGGCGGATTCATCGGATTCATGTCGGATTTAGACCACATACCCAAGTGGCCTGGGTCGCATTTGAAAAGATCGGATCTGTGTCGTTCATACTGTCATGAAAAAATAAGTACAGGTGGCATAGGGGCGAAAAAATCGGAATTAGGTCGTTTCAGCCTGCAGTGTGAACGTAGCCTTAATGTTCTGTTAGAAAGACTCATTCAGCGTATCATGTATTACCTCACTCATATCCAATCAGATGTTAAGACTCACAGTATAAAAGATTGATACTTACACTTGTCTGAGTTCGCAGATGCTGTCGCTGCCATTCCCCTCCATCCTCCCCATCACCACCACCAGGATGGTCCCTTCCTTACCTCCAGGGGGGTCGGCTGCGCCCCCGCCTTCATCTCAGGTGGGACATGCAGATTCGGCTAACCTCGCTTTGCTCGCTAAGGATGGGGCCTACGCCAAAGAACTCATCAATTTATGCTTGCTGAGCTGTCAATAAATGTATACTGATTTTCAATTTATCTCCCGAGTCTTTCTGGGGATACCCCTTAACACCCCTTCAAGTAAAGTGTTAACAAAAAATTTTTATGATTCTATTAATTATTAGATTCATCACATCAAAAACATCCCACAGTTCCTTCGCAAACCCCAGTTTTGGAAACACTTATGGTGTTCAGTGATGTTCAATGCACATCCAGCCACTTGTTATCTCAGAATAAACCCTGAGACAGTGATCAGTTGATGCAGGCTGTACATTATCCCACTTATTACATGGCTACTTGCCACATTAGTAAATAATTTGACATGAAATATTGATCTGAGTTGAAATATCTTATTAGGTCATTTTTAGGCAAAGCTTTAGAGAGAGCAGTTGCTTGCAAGTTCAAACTAGACAAATATTTAAGGCATACGTTACAGCCATTCATACTACAGGGTGTCACGGATCCATCTGCGTCAGCACCAGACACCTTCACTCCGCCCACTCGTTCCAGCTCCCCAGCATACTAATCACTGTCACCTGCCCGCTTCAATCACCGTCCCAATCATCCTCCCTTTATAAACTCACTCCTCACAGTCACTCACCGTCTGGTCTCGTCGACACATCGGCTACAGACTCCCGCTACGCTACTGCTTACTTCAAAAGAATACTTACCCGCTTACTTCAGCCCCGTCTGCTTCTCATCCGCTCCTGGTCCCCGGTCTTCCTCTGGTCATCCGTCCGCTGCCTCCGCTCTCCAGCTTCCAGCCCTGCTCAAGATAAGAAATCCATTATCAGACTGTTTCCCGCTCCATTACCGAACTTGATCCATAACATACTTACCAGCTGTCTACCTTATCACCTGTCTCAATAAACCAGGTTTACACTCATCCATCTGTGTCCTTCTAGTCTGTGACAGAAGACCAGACCAACAATATGCAGCAATCTACCCCGAGCACCAGCGCTACACCGACCCCACCTCCTCCTACCATTCCCCGGACCAGCACTCCAGCACTCGCCACATCCACCGTGACCACTTCTTCCGCATCTGCCTCTGCCAGTCCCATGGCCCAACCAGCGCCCTTCTCAGGCGAGGAGGAGGAGTGCAGCGGCTTCCTCTTGCAGTGCGAGCTCTATATGGAGATGAACCCGTTATCCTTCCCCACTGAACGATCAAAAGTGGCCTTCTTCATCTCCCTCCTGCGAGGCCGAGCGCTCAACTGGGCTCACGCCCTTTGGAAGGATCGTGGCCCAGTTACCCGGACATTCGCCGCTTTCTCCGGCCACTTCACCGAGGTGTTCTCGCAGTCAGCCCAATCCATCTCCGTCCAGGATCAGCTGTACTGCCTGAGACAAGGGAGATCGTCCGTCGCCTCCTATGCGCTGCAATTCCGCACCCTCGCCGCCACTCTCGGTTGGAATGAGTCTGCTCTCATTACTGCCTACCGTCATGGGCTACATCCAGATATCCGCCTCCAGCTCGCGGTGTATGACGACAACGTCGGTATTGAGAGCATCATCCAGCGATCCATCCGCATCGATCAGCGACGCACTGCATGCCAGCTCGACAGCCCTGCACCTCCAACTCCTCGTCCTGTGACCCGCCACCACAGTCCTCCAGCACCAGAATCCATGGAAGTCGGTACCACTCATCTGCCAGCATCCGAGAGGAATCGTCGTATCACCAACGGGCTGTGTCTGTACTGTGGAGCCCTTCGGTCATCTGCTCGCCTCCTGTCCCGTCCGCCCTCCCCGACCAGCTGTGAGTACGGTCCAGTTACCATTGCCCATCTCCTCCTTGAAATTCACTGCGGCCACTCTCACTTATCTGAACCGTTCCATTTCAGTCCAGGCGCTGATCGACTCCGGATCAGCGGCCAACTTCATCGCACTGTCCACGTTAAACCGGCTACAAACCAGGCAACGAACCATCCCTCACAAACTTCAAGTCCAAACCATTCTGGGACAACCACTAGGACGCGGCCGGGTGGGACATCGTAGCCCTGACCTGGTGTTGGAGATCGGCTGGCTCCACCGGGAGGAGATATCCTTTCTGGTGCTGGAGGGCTCGACGGCTGAGATCATCCTGGGACGCCCCTGGTTGGAGACCCATTCGCCTCACATTCAATGGTCCACCGGCGAGGTTCTACGGTGGGGCCATGACTGTTTCCAGCGTTGTCTGTCCTCCGTGACGAAATCTCCAGTTCCTTCCACCACTCCGACCGTTCCACTCTCCACCACCTCCGTGGAAAGCCCACCAGTGGAACCTGCTCCCGAGATCCCCTCTCCCTACCGGGCGTTCCAGGATGTCTTCGATAAACGTCACGCCACCATGCTACCCCCACATCGGCCATGGGACTGCGCGATCGACCTGCTGCCTGGGGCGGTCCTACCGCGAGGTAAGATCTACCCTCTGTCTATCCTGGAGCAGAAGGCCATGGAGGAGTACATCCAAGAGGCTCTTGACCACGGATTCATACGACCATCAGTGTCCCCTGCCGCTTCGAGTTTTTTCTTCGTGGGCAAAAAGGACGGAGGCTTGCGCCCTTGCATCGACTACCGTATCCTCAACCAAGCCACAGTTAAATTCCGCTATCCCCTTCCTCTGGTCCCAGCCGCCCTGGAACAACTCCGAGGGGCATCCGTTTACACCAAGCTCGATCTTCGTAGTGCCTACAACCTCATCCGAATCCGGGAAGGTGATGAGTGGAAGACCGCCTTTATCACTCCCGCAGGGCACTACGAATATCTCGTGATGCCCTTCGGATTGTCCAACTCACCCGCCATCTTTCAAGGCTTCATGAATGAAATATTCTGCGATCTCCTCAATCAGTTCGTCGTCATCTACATTGACGATATTCTCATCTACTCTCCCGATCTGACCACCCATATCCATCACGTTCAGACAGTGCTCCAACGCCTTCGAGATTACCATCTGTACCTCAAACTGGAGAAATGCGAATTCCACCAAAGCACCATCCACTTCCTCGGTTACGTCATCACCCCACACGGAATCACTATGGACCAGAGGAAGGTGGAAGCGGTACTCCATTGGCCACAACCCACCACCCGAAAGGAGCTTCAACGTTTTCTGGGGTTTGCAAACTTCTACCGCCGTTTCATCCAGAACTTCAGTCCCATCAGTTCTCCACTCACCGACCTTCTCAAGAGCGGGGCCAAGTCTCTGTCCTGGAACACCCGAGCCACCCAAGCCTTCCAAGCCCTGAAGTCAGCCTTTGGCTCCGCTCCTACCCTCGCCCTTCCGGACCCCGCCGTGCCCTTCCTCGTCGAGGTGGATGCCTCCATCTCAGGGGTAGGAGCGGTCCTCTCTCAGCGGCAGGGGAATCCATCTCAACTCCATCCATGCGCCTTCTACTCCAAGAAACTGTCCCCGGCGGAGCAGAATTACGACATCGGCAACCGGGAGTTACTGGCCATTAAATTGGCGTTGGAGGAATGGAGGCACTGGCTGGAGGGAGCCCAACACCCGTTCACAGTGATCACTGACCACCGCAACCTTGAGTACCTCCGGGATGCCAAGAGACTCAACCCCCGTCAAGCCCGTTGGGCCCTGTTTTTCACTCGCTTCAATTTCTCAGTCACCTTTTGCCCCGGTGACAAGAACGTAAAAGCAGATGCACTCTCCCGTCAGTTCCAACCTGAGACACCTTCTTCCGAGCCTGAACCCATTCTCCCTCCAGCCGTGGTTGTCAGCCCCATCCAATGGAGCCTAGATGACCACATCGCCGACACCACGCAACTCGAACCTGCTCCGCCGGGAGGTCCCAAGGGACGGGTCTATGTTCCAACCCGTCTACGCCTGTCCCTCATGGACTCAGTACACACCTCTCCGGGCTCTGGACACCCAGGCAGCCAAGCCACTCTCTCGCTCGTCCAACAGCGCTATTGGTGGCCGGGTATGGCCCAGGACGTCTCCCGGTTTGTCAGCGGATGCTCAGTCTGTGCCATGGCCAAGGTTCCCCGTCATCTCCCGGAAGGCAAGCTGGTCCCTCTCCCTATACCCACTCGACCTTGGTCCCATCTCGGAGTGGACTTCGTTACCGACCTGCCCGTGTCTAACAACCACACCTGCATTCTGGTAGTCGTGGACCGCTTCTCCAAGGCGTGCAAGCTAATTCCCCTTCCGGGTTTGCCAACAGCCCTTGAAACTGCAGAGGCGCTGTTCCAACACATCTTCCGTAACTTTGGGATCCCCGAGGACGTCGTCTCCGATCGAGGGCCCCAATTCATCTCTCGAGTGTGGAGGGCATTCTTCAACCTTCTGGGAGTGACCGTCAGCCTCACTTCTGGATACCATCCCCAGTCTAACGGCCAGACTGAGCGGAAGATCCAGGAGATTGGGAGATACCTGCGGTCATACTGCCACGACCACCAGGACTGCTGGAGCCGTTACCTGCCCTGGGCCGAGTATGCACAGAACTCCCTCCGACAAACCACCACCGGACTCACCCCATTCCAGTGCATACTCGGCTACCAGCCTCCACTATTCCCCTGGTCAGGAGAACCATCTGACCTCCCAGCAGTCCACCATTGGTTCCAGACGAGCGAGAGAGTCTGGGACTCAGCTCATACTCACCTCCAGCGGGCTGTTCGGAGACACCAGAACCAGGCCAACCTTCTCCGTACCGACGCCCCTCACTACCTTCCCGGACAACTGTCTGGCTCTCCACCCGGGACATCCGTCTCCGACAGCCCTGTCGGAAGCTGAGTCCCAGATATATCGGTCCTTTCGCGATTCAGAGGCAGATCAACCCCGTCACCTACCGGCTGGCACTCCCCGCTCACTACCGCATCGCACCCACCTTCCATGTCTCCTTGCTCAAGCCGTACACTAACCCTCTCACTCCTTCTTCCCCAGGGTCTGGTGCTGCGGAGGTGCCCCCTCCTCCTGCGGATCCCGAAGATGACAACATCTACCGAGTCCATGAAATCCTCGACTCCCGACGACGGGGCGGCCGCTTGGAATATCTCGTGGACTGGGAGGGATTCGGTGCCGAGGAGAGATGCTGGGTCAACCGGGAGGACATTCTGGATCCCTCGTTACTCCAGGACTTCCACACCACCCACCCAGATCGTCCAGCGCCCCGGAGCCGTGGTCGTCCCCGTCGTCGGTCCCGTCCGCCAGCTGGAGCTGGCCGTGGGGGGGGGGTACTGTCAAGGATCCATCTGCGTCAGCACCAGACACCTTCACTCCGCCCACTCGTTCCAGCTCCCCAGCATACTAATCACTGTCACCTGCCCGCTTCAATCACCGTCCCAATCATCCTCCCTTTATAAACTCACTCCTCACAGTCACTCACCGTCTGGTCTCGTCGACACATCGGCTACAGACTCCCGCTACGCTACTGCTTACTTCAAAAGAATACTTACCCGCTTACTTCAGCCCCGTCTGCTTCTCATCCGCTCCTGGTCCCCGGTCTTCCTCTGGTCATCCGTCCGCTGCCTCCGCTCTCCAGCTTCCAGCCCTGCTCAAGATAAGAAATCCATTATCAGTTTCCCGCTCCATTACCGAACTTTATCCATAACATACTTACCAGCTGTCTACCTTATCACCTGTCTCAATAAACCAGGTTTACACTCATCCATCTGTGTCCTTCTAGTCTGTGACACAGGGCTGTTGAATGCTTGATTCTAATTGGCTGAGAACGTTCAATTATTTTCAGGAAAACGCACGGCTAAAGTAGTTTCAGGCAGGTTTGACCGCATTACAGCTCCATATCACTGCGCGTCGTTAACTGTAATACATACCTGCCAACTTTTGAGTTTTGCTTGGCGTGAGATCTGTTGACGGGGGGGGGGGGGTGGTTGTTCATTCGCTATAGATCATTCGCTATAGATCACGGGAGATTTGTAACTAATTTGCGGTATAACTAGTGGATCACGAGTGGCCCAACAGATAGATCAATAGATAAACTCATCTTTCAGGCAGTTGACCAACCCATAGCTGTCAACATCAAAGGGAGATTTCCCGGGAACCATCCCCAAAATAAGGTGTTTTTTTCCTCACGATTCTTACTCACAAACTTTAAAAATAAAGCACTAATCAAAAAGTCTAAAGAATTTAGAACTAGCCCACATATGTGTGAGAAAGAGCACTGTGTCATTAAAAAAATACCATAGAGAATGTTTAAATACTAAGATCAGCTTACGAGGGAAACGGGGAGGCTGTTTCTGCTGGAGATGATTGGGAGAGGTCTCTGCACCTTGAGGTCTCTGCGCGCGCTGACATGGAGTAAAGCCTTGTTTATACTCGACGCGTCTGCACGAGCGCGGTAAAAATGACGCGTTGGGTGCGCAAGACCGGCAAGACCTCACTTCGAGCTGTGTGCAAAGCTTGTGTTACAGCGCGCGCGGAACCGCATCCGAGGACGATCGACTTCGAGCCGAATCTGTCCGAGCTTGTACGTCTCACACAATCAGAGTGTACAAATACGAGATATTTTACGGGAAATACTAACATGGGAAGACAGTAAAAGAGCTAAAATACGTGAGAAACCCGGAAAAACGGGAGGATTGACACTTCAGCGTGAGAAATCGGGGGTGTGGCGTGTGAGCGTGTGAAACCAATCAAATGCGGGTGTCTCACGGCCAATGCGTGAGAGTTGGCAGCTATGGTAATAACGGAAAATAGGAGACAATTCATAACAAGAGAAAACATGCAGCCCCATGCGCTCGATCTGCGATTTTCAATGTCTAACTTCAAAATCAATGGACACATACAGTTTGATTTTAATAAATAAAGTATGTAGTCCTATCTATAATAGGCTAAATAGAAAATTAAACCGAATAGGCTATAATAAATCAATAGTCCTGCTGCACGGGTTTTCGTAATTATTCCAGATAATATAACAAATAAGTAAATATTGATAGGCTTACTTGTTAAAATGGCTTTGTGTGTTTCATTTATTGGGTTATCTACTGTCAATTATAGAAAACAAGAACAAATTACATTATTAACAACACACAAATTAAGAACAAATTAATTAAAACGAAGTTAATCAATAAATAAATAATAATATTGATGCACATCTTTCTCGGTCTCTTTATTTCAACCCCTCTCTCTCTCTCTCTAATAACTGCATTAACAACTGTATAAAGCCGGGACACACTTAGGCCTACTAAGGCCAGTTATGAATGTTGATACTTATGTTATGACTGATCATGCCCAATCATGTTCAGTCTGTGTTCACAGTCTGTGTTTACGACCTACAGTCGATGGAAACAGTCGGTCTTCGAATATTTCAGCGAGTCGTAAGTGTGTCCCCCATCATTAGTCTGCTATCAGTGGCTCAAACCTCCGTAACTAACTCTAAAATTACGTTTTGGAATTAACAACAGAGGCATAGGATTAGATGCGTAAGAAATTAGTCCTACATACAAGAGCGTTTTAATAACAAAAACTTCCTGATATGCATCATCTGAACAATGTTTTGAGGTGTGTAACTGTAGTATAAGCGAAATAATTGACTTCAGGCCGTTGAATTATTCATACTCCGTTTCGCGTCGAGACCGCATTACCACCTCGGGTGTGCATTATTTTTCCAATAATTCAACGGCCTGTCGTCATTATTCCTTACATCACTTATTAGAGAGCATTTTGCCACATACAAAATTATGGGGATAGGAGATATTGATTTGAGGTGAAACTGTTTTAAAATCATATCTGCTTTTTGTTATCTTATAATCCAACAGTGTACAAAAAAATAGTCGCAATATGGCAGCAGCTGCGTTAGCATGAAATAAGAAAGAGCGACTTTACACAAATTATTGATTTCACTGAGTTCTAATTATTTATTAGCTAACCAAATGCAAAACTTCCACAAAAAACGTTCCTAGCTAGCTTCAGTAATCCGGATGAGCCTTTGTTATCGGTTTCAGTGGTTGTTGATCAGGGAATAACCAACACATAGCACTGGATGGAGCGATTGACCAATCAGAAACAAGTATTCCACAGAGCCATGTAATAAAAAATAATGTAATCAGCCAATGTAATCAGTCAATATTATTTAAAATGTGTTTCCTTGTGTAATTTGTAAACAGTAATGGACTGCAATTTGTAAGTAATCTACCCAGCACTGTGTACATGCCCAGACCAGAACAGTCCCACAAAACTACTTTCATATAGAGTAGTCCACTCAGAGAAAGCATATTAGTCAAATTCCACTAAGCTGATTTTAGCTGGTTAATCCACTAAGGATTTAGTTAACTGTAGCCCAAACAGCTTATTACAATCTCTCTGTTGGCACAGACCACATTTGAGGATCTTGCATTCGCAAAATACACTGTATGTATGGTCTCTAGTCTAGGATTATTGAAGTCCAGTCCTGTAGGGTCACTGTCACTTAATAAAATCACAGTCCCGCCGGACCCGCCCACAGCCCGAGAGAGCGTTGGTGCCGGAAGTAAATTTCCCATTCGTTTCTCCCATTGACATTTTGTAAAATCCATATCTAAAGAGTATTAGAGCATGTCTGAGGATAACCAGCTACGGCTGAACTCATAAGCATTCAAACATATCATTTTGATACGAAGAGAAAATCCAAAAAAAGTCAAGGGTACAAGCCTGTGTACATATTTACATTTCCGAGCAAAGAAACTACTCGTCCCATAAACCAACGCGCCTCACTGAAGTCGACTGAAGCCACCGTGAAAGACCGACTTCCAAATCTGACGACAGCCATGAGAACTTTTTCCTCCAGTGAATTTTATAGAGAGAATGTGGAAACCCCTTTTCCTCAATTTACGGAAGCTTATATGTAAAACACATTTGCAGCTGCATATTGTTTAATTTTTTTAATTTGTCACACTGCTAAAACATTGAGCATCTGCACATCCAATGGGGTCTCTGAGGTGCGACCAATGAACTTAGCCCTACGTCATTACACCATCTTCAGTCTTCACGTACCTTAGCGGGGTTTCAGACATGTTACACGACTTCCACCAATCAGATGCATCACTGTGGGATTGTGGGATTGTTCAGGATTGTGGGTAATGAAGAACTTATCCAATACATCGCGAATAAAAGGCATTTATCTTAAAACAAGGTTAATGCCTCATGAACTTTTGGCGTTTATATGAGCATATACAATCGCTTAATACAGCCGTAGCTGGTTTTCAAGTCTACCATATATGGTTACGTTTTAATGGCTTATATCCCAACTGTCGATGGGGAAATTATATAGAATTTTTACTTCCGGTGTTCTGACGATTCATGCTACCCATCGAGATTTGCTACTTACCGGTTATGCGCATGTGCAGAATCACAGTTTTTTGGGGGGTTTTTTTTATACAAAAGGTACATTTTCCTGTTAAAATATATAATTTCCCTTTAAAAAATGCTTCCTACCATATGAATATTGTACGGTCAGCCAGCTGAAAAAGAATAACTGAAAGTTTCAGTTACCATGAGGAAAGGTGTACTTTGACAAGTCAAAGATGAATATTTCATGATAATTTTTACTTTTCACACCGTTTTAAAATTAAAACAGTAGTCTACAGTATACAGTAGCTACTCATAACTTAGAATTGTATTATAATTGTATTTCATACAACTTTAATCGGCATTCTGTGATCAATTTGCGCTACGGTAGCATTTTTCGTCAAGGCAGCAAAAATCGACAGAACACCGGCACCGGCTGTGGGCGGGACTGTGATTCACATAGGCTGTATCTGAAATATGGACCATTAACTGAAAGAAACAACAAGCAAACCAAGCAACAAAACAAGCCACAGGTGTACAACTTAATCAATTAATGGCTTTTTTTTTTAATTAGCCAATAATTTAAATTAGCTGTTGGAGCTTGGTATGACGGCTTATGACAGCCACAGTCTAATAAATTCCCCCTTTAGATTTAACATGAAACTTTTTCTAAAGCAAAAAGTGATCATAATCATGCTAAGGGTTGTATAAAAAGTTTGAAAAGGGTATTATTTTTAAGTTGGTGCATGACATCTGTGTTATCTTTTCAGCTCTGTTTCTTATGTCGAGTCTGTCTAAACTCATTTTGGAAGACATTCGGCATATTAAAATAACACTGCCTCAAAGCTGGTGTTTTCAGTGGGAAAGTGACTATGAATGGTTTTTGGAGGCATGGCATGAAGACGCATAGCCTTCTGCACACAGAGTTAATACACAGTATATGATCATGAAGCTCAGAGCCTCTCAGGCGGTGAGATTTGGTCCTCAGGATGGTTTACAGTATTCATTCTCCTCCAGGCTAAAAATAGCAGAACAGCCCCAGCAGAGGTAAATCCCTGCAGATTAGTGATCGAAGCTTCACGGTCAAAGTGACTGTGTGACTGCATCACTTCACAACAAGAGGTGCTTGCATGCTGTACTTTCATGTAGTGTGCATTTCTGTGCAAGTCACTCTGGTCATGTTGCTTGTGCTGGAAAGAAAGTCTGGTTTTATTCAGTTCCCTGTCTGTCAGTCACGCAAATGGGCAAATGGGATCTGACAAATGGGATCTCACTTGAAAGCCCCACTCACCCCTGAGTTTTAAAGGCCCCCTGAAATCTAAATGTAAGTTTTTTTTAGGTTTTAGTCTGAATATGTTAGGTTATGAATAAGCTGGTGCGTTCGCATTTTGCACACAATTCGCATTTAGGAGATATCTAAGCATTCAAAACTTACAGTCTATCACTTCCCTTAAAATGGATCACAGATTTTTATTACATCACTGCTTATTCAGTAGGTTTCACCATCAAAGAGCAGTGCACAGTTAAGTGCAGTGGAAATCCCCTGGGCACTTCAGCACTGAGCAGATTTCCCCAAAAGAGCAAGCATGGTCGACGGACATCTTTTTAAAGATGCCTTTCTGTCTGTGTGTTTCTGGATGCTGTCCATTGCAGTCCAAGACATCTTCATCTGACGGCCATGATTGCTGTCTCACATGCCTGGGGCAAGAGCATTCTGAGATGACGTCAACACTGTGGTTGCGTCTCTCCTCGTTGTGAGTCCACTCTGAGTGGTTAACACTCTGGGCGATCCCTCTCCTCTGCAGTGTCGTGTGCCGTCGAGCTGCTGAGTGATGTTGCAAGTCCTTCACACAAGGGACACAGCATGTCATTCGTTGCTCCGGGGGTTAGGATCAGATGTCGATAGCTGCACCAGAGAGCTGGTATTGTCCTCTGCAAGGGAAGATGAAGCTGAGCTTCCCCCCTTCGGATGTGGTCCCTCATGCCGAGTCAGATACAGAGTTGACTGCCATGCTTGCCCAGGCCGCCGTGGGCATTGGACTCCAGTGGAACCCTCCACCTTGTCCTGAAATCCTGCGGTTTGATGATTGGTTCCTGGGTGCGGGTCACACAGTTTACAGCCGTGTTCCGCCCCAGTGCCTTTCTTCCAGAAAGGCATGAGGACTGAGGAGGTGCAGAAGTCGTCGAAGGCCCCTTTCATTGCCTGAAGCTGCTTTGCAGCCTCCTCCACTCCCACTACCCTTGATGGTGGGGCTACCAAAGGGTACTTGGAGATTTCTCAAGTCGAGCTTGCAATTGCAGTGCATTTGTTGGTCGAGTGTACCAGCACATGGTCCTCCCCTTCATGCTATCCCTGTCTCCCCGCCTCTTTAAGTCGCAGAGGGTGCTCTTGCCCCAGTATGGGAAACGGGCATTCGCATTCTTAAAGGAGAACTCCGGCGAACAATGAACCTTTGGTCTAATAAAACATCGGTACCTAGTCAATCGTTCTCTGAGATTTGTTTTCATGATAATCAAATGTAAAGAGTTTTATCTCTAAAAACTGTTTAGCGTATAATGCTAGTAATGGGGCATTGACTAAGTAAAAAGAAATCGCTAGTTTATACCACTAACAAGGCTCAAAATAGCCCCGCACTAACACAGTAACATAATGAGGGTCCCTACATTCAAAACGAAGCATTGAGAACTTTGTAAGTGTACAGACCGTTTAATAAGAAGATACTTTATCAAGACAGTTCACTTCGTGTATACAGACAGGAGCCATCTTAAAAAATAGTCTCGATAAGTCGATCCCCGAACGCCGCTCATACAGTTCAGAAGTTCGCTGAACTTCACACAGATCAGATCACTCAGCACAAGGTTCAGGGATCGACTTATCCATTATAAATTCATCTGCTAAAGGTGTGGCAAGCCAATGCCAGACCTTATAAATGAAACAACTGATTTAAAAATGTTTTTAAACATTCTTAAAACTCACTTTTTTAAAGGAATGTTACAGTAATTACAGTAAAAACTGTTATAGCTTTTATAGTGTTTACACTATGGGGACAGTCAGATGACGTCACATGGAGAGCCCAAGTGTACAAAAGGGTGTCTGAATTACATGTCATCAGATTTGAATTTTCTGAAGGAAGGTTGTGCTTGGTGACCTTCACAGCACATGGGCAGGCATCGGTCAGCATGGCGTAGTTGGTATTAACGTCTCCATAGCTCACTAAGCACAACCTTGTCAGGCTTAAGCACTGAAAGACTCCTAAATGCAACAGCAACCAATTTGGACGCATCCTGTGGCACCACATGCTTGCTCCCTAGAAGCTGTGTTATCCACAAGTTTCCTACGCCCCATGAGGCCTTGCGTCAAAAGTGGGCGCGACTTCCGGTTGGAAGTAAACAAAGCGCGATTTGACATGCTTGACACTCGTTCATTCAACAGTTGACAGTCATTCAAGTTATAGCGATCCAAACTAGCTAACGATGTGGGAACACAACCTCAACGAAATTAAAAAGGGTGAAATAACAGTACCTTTACCCTCCGCAGTAGTTGGTTGGGAGTATTATAATAATATTATTAATAATCAATACTCATCAAGGCATGGTGACAGACAGTTGTGTGAGCTGACAAACAATTAAAATAAAAAATACACACTTAGTCATTGTGCTTTGGAGTTTATTCAAAATTATAAATGAATGTGCTACTGGAATACATTAACTGGCACATTTGGTATTCTGTCAACACAGGCTTTGATCCTGAGTTTAGGTGTAACATCAGTAGAAAACAGCCAAACACATGCTGATAGAGTTTATAGAACATTAAGAATTTAAACAAATGTACACAGGAAGATTCGTCGTCTTTTGGGAGGTGATGGAAACTACAGTCGTTGGCAGGATCAGAGACGGGCTCTGGCAGAATCACTCTGATTTCGTTTTCAGCTTATGTTCAAAACAATCCCGTTTAAGCCACTAAATTAGTTTAGTCCGGTTATACATACAACCGCGAGCAGCACATGTTGTCCCTGAGCTCCGTAACGACATCTCTCATAAAGATTTGCGTCTTTAAATAGTAAAATAATTCTCCGAAAAACAGCTAGCCTCTTCGCTAACTAACACACAAAATACCATTGGAATGCTACTTCCGCCGCGTCACCGGAAGTTTCACCCACTTTATTTTTTACAGGAGCGCCCCTCGGAAACTTGTGGATAGGCTCTAAGAAAAACCATGAAGCCTCCTGTAATGGTGTGGTTGAATCATTGGAGGAAGCAGGATCACCGTGCAGCACATTTTAATTAATAAATTCAAAACTTCTCAAATTCAGACATCGGCTCAAGAACAAGACTCTGGAACAGGAATACAGACATAGGCTCAGGAATAAGACTCTGGAACCGCAACAGAACAACCAACGTTACGACATCAAGAACTCACAAAGACTAAACTAGACACAGGGCTTAAATACAAAGGCAAACAAGCTAAACAAGATAACAAGGGGGTGTGGATAATCAGAAACACGTGGGAAGACTAATAAACAAGAAAAACTACAAAGGACTACAAAACATGGCAGAGAACAGGAAATAACAAAAGTCCACACAAGACAGGAATCACAACACCTCCATGCTCAGCCATTCTTGAAACAAGGACTTACATTAGATCAGTCCAGTGCTAGGTAGTGAAACCCTCCTTGAATTCCCAGTCAATGTACTCAACAGTTGTATCTGTCCAACTCAACCTAACACATATTCCTAAAGAGACCTGCTTCAATACCTAATTTGATAGATTGCGCAGGGTGATAAGACAAAAGAGTGCACTACTTCTTGCAGTTTAGTCCACATTAGCTCTCATCTGTCCAGCTCTAAACCATGAGTATACTAGCCAACCCATGAGAGGGGAGCATATAATCCTGCTTTAGTGTGTTAGCTATAACCACTATAGTATTTACAGTAGTCCTGTAGAGTAGGTTGAGTATGGTTGTTTTTGCATTTGCTCAGGAGTAATGGCAGCGTGCATGTGGAATACTTTTTATCATTCTTTTATCGCTTAAAAAATTGTTTCCCATTTGAGGCCCGAAAGAAATTAGTAGAGAGTGCTTTTTTATCTATCATTGATTATGGTGATCTTTTATATATGCATGCAGCCACTACTCTACTCAGAAAATTAGATTCCGTGTATCATGCTGCTTTACGCTTTGTTTCTGGTGCAGAGCCACGGACACATCATTGTATTCTTTATGATTATTTAGCCTGGCCATCTTTAAATCAAAGGAGAAAACTACACATGCACTTATTTATTGCAAAAGCACTTTTAGGTAAGTTACCTTCCTACATATCAAATGTTTTAATTTATCACACAAATACCTACCAAACTAGGTCTGGCTCTCATCTCCGGCTAAAAGTCCCAAGGGTTCGGTCAGAATTTGGTAAAAGTGCTTTTTCTTTTTACGCCCTTTGGAGTTGGAATGATTTACAAAATGTATTGAATCTAGATGCACTCCCAACTCTGACCTCCTTTAAACGTCTCTTGCCCACCCAGATAGCAAACTGACATTGAATCAACGTGGAAATATGACATCGAAACAACGTTGATCTGACATTGTTTTGCTCATCGAATTAACGTTGAACCAACGTCAGACGCGTCATTCTTTCAAAACTAACGGAAAATCAACTTGAAATCAACGCGTTGTTTCAACGTTATGAAAGCAAACCAATTTTCGATTTCATTTAGCTTTGAAGAATGCCGCGTCTGACGTTGGTTCAACGTTAATTCGATGAGAAAATCAACGTTGTTTCAATGTCATGAGAGACGTCGTTTCCACGTAGATTCAATGTCAGTTTGCTGTCTGGGCAATGTTTTAAAGGACAATTGCAATTGTTTTTCTTAACTTGTCTTTATCCATGTTGTTTGTGATGTGTAAACTGTGGTATTTTATTCTGTGATTTTTGTGTATGAAACTTCTTGTGTTGCCGTCTTGACCAGGTCTCTCTGGAAGAAGAGATAGTAATATCTCAATGAGACTTTCCTGGTTAAAATAAAGGAAATAATAATAAATACTTGGAAGTATTGAACAGGTCTGGTATCAACCTGATATCAAATGAACCTATTTATGTGCCTGTTTCAGCATTTTTGTTGAGTTGTTAATAAATTATGATTAAAAAGACAACTGGGTTGGAGAACCTCAATGTGTCTCATCGATAGGTTTTACAGTTTGGCGTCACAAACAGGATTTGTCATAGCCAGCGGGTTAATAAAGATTAATGTGAGGATTCAAAACTGTGACATTGGCTGAAGAGTTGAGGATTGTGGAGCAAAAAACAAGGACCTTCACCAGAACTACTGGGGACGTAAAAGGTGCTGTTGTGTGACTGACTTCCAAACGATGGAGCAAGAAATTTCTGCATTGCAGGAAAGGCTGGTCAAGGAAAAAGCTGCGATGGATTAAAGGGTTGATGAACTGAAAAATCAAATTTTCCTTGAGCTTTTGACATCTAAGAGGTCATCATATAATAAGAATATCCTGTAAGTTTCAGAACTGAAAACGTCCTTGTTAGTCCAATAAAAGCTTTTATTGACACCAGCCCCAGCAAACGACTCATTTTAAAAAGTGGGGAACTATGACGTCAAAGGGGTTAAAACACCGGCCGGTTTAGCCCCGTTCACCGATTCGCGCATTAAATGGATAGCTAAATAATATAGCCTACCTCGTGATGACAAACAGATTGAGCTACAGAGCAATACAAAATATTGTGCAGTGCCTGTTTGTGGAAGTAGACAGTCGCTGCATAAGCTTCCTCTGGATTCCAATAGGAATGCAAAACTTTATTTTAATGACGTTCCAGCTGATGAGGTAAAACTGTCTGTTCGCTTCATTTCACTGAGGATTGTTTTGTAAACAAGACTGCATTTGCTGACCGATTAAGAGTAAAGAACGGTGCCGTGCCTTCTGTATTGGATCTGACAGGAATAGTGCAACACACGGACTCTGGGTCAAACATGTATGGGCGAATCATTCCGGTTGCCATTTTACAACACTGGACGTTTTCAAAACAGTTTTCCCCACGTACAGGGTGAGTTCAAACTCATTATAATGCAAAACTGTTATCCACTCACAGCAGTGGGCTTTTACTTCTAAGTCTTCAGTGTGAGACGCCCATAAAAACCGAGCGTTTCTGAGCTGGGCTGAAAACTAGGGTAGAAAATAGCCTATTACTTATTCATTTTGATGTTTTTGAATGCAAAAAACAAGCGAACATCATAATTTCACCTCAGACAACAACATTATAAAATTTAAAAAGCCAGTTCATGACCCCTTTAAAACAGAATAAAATATTGAATGCTCAGTAACAACATCAGATCCTTTGGAAACTTCACATTCTCCTTCAGATGCAGGGCTGGCTTATTCAGCTGCCTCTTTGGCCTTCACAAGTAAAGTTACAAAATCTGTTGAAGTGATTTATGCCTAAAGATAAAAAATGTTAATATTTTCTGGTGACCTAGATACGATCTCCTATTATGATTGGGTTGATAAAGCGCAGAACTCTATGAATTATTGATAATACAGAGAAAGAGAACAGGCAGCGTTTCTCTATGACCATTTGGAGGGGGAAGCTAAACAAGAGATAAGATATAGGACATCTGAGGTACACAGGAGCCCTGCATTGATTTTAGAAGTTGTAAAGATGGCGAATGTCCATCCATCCTTATTCTCTGGCTGTTTCTGAAAAGCATTTTTTATTTTTATTTTTTTTTGCATGTGAGGATTTGTGGGAATTTTTTCATTAATTGTTATTCATTGTTGACTGGAAGCAGTAAAGTTATTCTCATTCAATTATGCTCTATGGACATTTTTAGGTGGGCAAGATCCATCCCCAGGAGCAACTGTATAAACAGCTTTAGAGTCATCTGGCAGGGGCATCACTTTGAATGGTGTGGGCATCCACAAATCCTGAATCTTATTGATTAAAACCCACCTGCAAAGAACTCTGTAGTAATGTTGGACCAATCTGCCACTTCCTAACTTAGGCAGCATGCTCCATCGGTCCCCCTTTTTGATAAGTCTTTTAAAATCTTCCTGATGCCATCCCACCAACTCATAAATAAACTGTTTCTGTACGTCACCTGGTTACTTCAGCGATTGTCCAAAAATTTGAAAATATGGTGTATAGGCGGAGCTCGCATGTTCAGTACAGTCATCACAGCTTTGAAGCAATTTTGACCCAAGGGAAGGGGGGAAGACCAATTGCATATGCAAGTCGTGGGCTGAGCCCATCCAAGTGAAACATGGAGAATTATAGTGCCATGAAGTTAGAGCTGTTGGCACTGAACTGGGTAGTCACAGATCAGTTTCTTGATTATTTGTTAGGTCACACATTTACTGTGTTTATGGAAAATAACCCTTTGAGCTATCTGCAGACTGCCAAGTTTGGACCTGTTGGGCTTCAGAGCTGGCTAGATTTGATTTGGAAATTTATTATAGGCCAGGGAGTCAAAATGTGATTGCATATGAGTTGTCATGGCAGACCCAGTTAGTAGCTAAACCTGTATTTGGGGGAAGTATTTTCAAGAGAAGGGTCATACATTGAACATGAATGAGCAGATAACCACATGTAGCTTCCCTGTGTTATCACCTGAGGTGTGACCCCATTATTGCAAGGTGTCTTGCGTATTGTAGTCAGTAAGTTCAACCTGGCAGATTGGCAAGGGCCAAATAGAATGGTAAGACATTGGAACTACTGTGGCAGTGGGAGAAATTTTTAGTGGAGGGAGGAGTTTTGTATCGCTAATTTGTGGATAATATACAGGGCCAAATGAAAGAGGTGCTCCTACCTCAGAGTTTGAAGGAGGAAGTCCTTTCTGACGAACACGGGCATCAGGGCGTAGAACACACTTTTAAGCTTGTCAGATCTAGATGTTGGCCAGGACTGTTTCAAGATATAGAAACTTGTTGTAGGCAATGCGAGAGCTGTACTATGACAAAGCTAGTAATTGAGTTTGTTAGCTAGAAGAACATTGGAAGTAGTAGCTATGTATTTTACAGTTTTACAGTAGACCCTTCTAGTGATTGTAAGGAGCAGAGGCATGCACATACCTCTACTGGGGCAGGGGCAAAATTGCGTTGGGGAGGTGGTTTGGGGGGCACCACAATACGACCGAAAGTGCACTTTACTATCAGTGATTATCCCCTCCTATATCAACCCCCATCACCCATAAGGCAATGCCCAGTGTGACAGGTTCAATCAAACCCTGCATTATTTGTGAAATCGAGAAAAGAAGATGGGTGGAATATATTTACATGGTCTGTCGAAAATGGCTTGTGTGGGATGCACTTAACACTAAGGGCCCTATTTTAACGATCTGAAACGCAAGTGTCAAAGCGCAAGTAACTTTGTGGGCGGATCCTGGCGCTGTTACTATTTTCACGCCGGGATAAATGCCTCTTGCGCCTGGCGCAAATCTAAAAGGGGTTGGTCTGGAGTAGCATCATTATTCATAGGTGTGGATTGGGCATAATGGAAATAAACCAATAAGAGCGTCACATCACATTCCCTTTAAGAGCATGATGAACGAGGTGCGCTTGTTCCATGGCGCAATTCTATTTTAACGGCGCATTTACCAGACGCGCTTCAGCATCGGTTCACAGCCGAGGAGATCGATGTTCTCGTCAGGGCCGTAAAAGAAAGAGAAGTGACATGGGGGATGGGCCAAACCCACCCAAATTAGCTTCGGCACGCAACGTGCCACTGGCGTAATGGTTTTTTGGAACTGCAAAATAGCACCAGGGGTTGTTTGCGCTGACACACGCCTCCTTTTTGCGCCAACCCGCCCAGGGAGTGCAAGTTCATTTCCTAGTTTACCGACGTGCTACTGTGGAGGAAAAAAGCCCGCTTTGCGCGAGTGCAAAATAGGAATGATAAATGCGTCAGTGTTTAAAGTCATTTGCGCCGGGCGCAAGATAGAGCCCTAAGCCACTAAAACCTAAAGACAACATTCAAAAGTACTACCTCTAGATAACACACACAGAAATACTGTATGCTTCTCTTAATCAGTTTGAATTCGACCCCCTCTTTTAGACTGCAGGTTATTGCTGCTATTACACTGGATATGACACACAGCATTCATGTTGACTGAGTGTTCTGGTGTTTGCATAATCAGAGAGAGCAAATGTCAGGCTGATCACTACAGACTGCTGTTTCCCTGTCAGCAGTTTCTCTCCATCACACTCCCGTCTCTGTAGATACCTGACTCACACATGCACGCACACACACATCCATTAAACATAGACCCTCTTATAATGTGTCATTGAAATCTCTTAAGTATACATTGGATTGACCAAAACAGAGAAACAAACTCATTACATGTGTACACCAGTTACAGACAGTAATCAATATAAGCCCGTTCCCTGACAAAGTGGGAATGAGATGCTGGTCTTGATTTAAGCCCTATGGGTGTGAATCTGGGTGTGAAAAACATGCCAAGAATTTGGCTTAAATAACCTCTGATGATGACATCATCGGAATCCTCACGTGAGAGGCTATAAATAGATGTGTGACAGGTGCTCTCATCAGGTCATTTTGTCTAAAGAATGTCCTGAACTCGCCCTCAATGCGGCAATGAAGCGCAGCATCTTGTTTCCACTTTTTCAGGGAACAGGGTTACAGTCAAGTAACCCGAGACAATCCCTTTTAAAAGCTACTCTCAAAGCTGTGCTTGATTTAAGCGCCATGGGAACGAGAATACTAACGCCGCCGCACTGGAAGTGTCTGGACCCCTTAAGGTTGTGTAGTGTGCACACAAACACGAGAAGGGCCTCAGACATGACCTTGAGATGTCGACTCAAGGACGTGTGAGCCGGGAGTAACATGAACATCCAAACCAAGTCAAGTCACCTTTATTTCTATAGCGCTTTTTACAATACGGATTGTTTTAAAGCAGCTTTATAGTGATAACAGGAAAATAATACGACAAAGTTTGTTTCGGCTGTACAGTAGATCTAGAACAAAAATAACGTCATAGTCCAGCTTAAGTGAGTTTAGTGATGTTTCATTTTTGTTGTAAAAATGTAATTAATTTAGTTAATTAGTTCATCTACTTTAAATCTACCACCCTGCACAGTCTCTCAGATCAGCTGAAATTGGTTTATTGTCATCCCTCGTTTCAGGTTGTCTACAGTAGGTGGAAGGTCATTTCCAAAATTATGGGATTCACTAGCCCTTACACATACTCATCTGTGGCTACATTCAAGACCCAGTTAAAAATATATCTATTTAACATGTATTTCGTTTAATGTGACTGTATGTATCCTATGTAATGTGTGTGTGTGTTTGAATGTATTGTAAATCACAATGTAAAGGGACCTTGAGCTACGGAAAGGCACTAAATAAATACAATTTTGTCTTCTTCTTCTTCATATAACGCTGTCAATGCATGCAGATCAATAATATTGGGTTTCACTTTATTTGGATGGTCCCTTTAACATATTCAATTGACTATAAGTAACGTTGCACCTACATCTCTACTAACTCTCACTAGAGTATTAGTAGACTGGTAGGGTTAGGCATTGAATAAGTTGACATGAATAGTTGAAAAGTTACTTATAGTCAGTAGAGTGTCTGTTGGAGGAGCATCACAGTAAAAAGTTGGCATATATTAATCAGACAGTAATGAGAGTTAGTTGACATGTAGTTGCAAAGTTACTTACTCTATAGTCAATGGGATGCTCAAAAGGGACCATCAAAATAATGTGTTACCTAATATTGTTGAATACTAAATGTCCCCAACTAAGCAAGCAAAAAGCCAAAGGCGACAGAGGCAAGGAACCAAATCTCCATCAGTTGACAAAATGGAGGAAAAAAAAAAACATGGCCTCCTTTGGCCAAACAGCGAGCAGTGTATGATTATGATTTAGGCAGCATTAAAGGTCAGAAGTCAGATTGGATCAGAACATTCAGAATATTATCTAGTTCCATCTGGTTGAAGATCGGAGTCATCACGCTGGTATAGACACAAGTTTGTTGAGGATTAGTGCCACTGGCTGTTGTGGCGATGTGGCCTTGATGGGTCTAGTTGACACAATCTCTGCTGACACGTTGTGATCGTGTCTTCTTGTGAAGCGGAGAGGTCCACCAATGCTTCGTAAAATCTTTCACAGATCTTACTTACCACATTGAGATGGAACTTCCAATCCCTGTGTGTGACCTCGCGTCTGGACAATAAATCTGCTCCCACATTCGTGCTTCCGGGAATGTAAATCACCCTGAGGGAGCTTATCCTGAGCCCAAAGCATAATTAACCTGCTGCTGTAGTTTGTGGAACAGGGGTTTTGCCATTTTATTAAAAAGTGTTCACATGTAAATCAATGAACAATTACAATTTTAACAATATTTCAAGTGTAATTTTTTTTTTTAAAAGTATAGTCTACATTTTGTCATACATATTTCATAGTTAAGATTTGAATACGTTTGAATAAAGCCTATTTGAACAAACACTATACATCTTGATGATCATTTTTGACAAAACAAAACATATTATATATTTAACATATGAGCAGAAACTGGCTAACAAAAGCTTATTTGATGTCTAAATTTAGAGTAAAAACTTTATAATCTATCCAAAACTAGTCAACAATGTTGTCTTCCATATTTCGTTTGTAACATAACAGTAAACAACAGTGTGCATTTGTGCCATTCATTATTTCACACAGAAACGCGATTCATTACATTTTTTTTACAGACACTATTCCATATTGCGAATAGAACAAAGCACTTAAGAATAAAAAAACTTACTATTCTCAATTGAATCCGTTGCTCCTGGAAGTGAAACTAAACCAGCACTTTTGAGGTAAACAAGACGACATATAACATTAATCTGATTATACTTGGTGTGTTTCAACGAGTTGATGTGGGTGTTCACAGGTTTGCATGGATCACCTCAGATAATTTGCGTTTGAATATCGCGTGCTTTCTGTGGGCGTGGTCACATTAACACTTAATGAGCTATAATGAGTTGAAATGAGAACGACTGACATCTCTCTCTTCTTATATACAGTAGATTACATTAACAGAGAATATTTGTTTTAGTTTTGAATTAGACAATTTAAAAGTACACATTCAAATTATCATAAAGATATATTCCCTTAAATTATTATAAAGATATGCAAATGCTCGCCTTGCTCTGTTCTGTGTTTGTGACTCTCCTGTTCGAACTCGTTCCCTCTGTTCTTCCTCTGTTCTCATTCTGACTTCATTAAACACTGAAATCCACGTTGCACAAAAATAAACACTGAAGTTTATAATTACCATGTTGTTTTTTTGTTTGTTTGTTTTTTACAGTGGGTCATAATATATCATATATTTTAGATTGTCAGTGCGTTATGTGGTGTTGGGAAATTTTCTGCGCATTTCTGCACTAACTCAAAATGTGCGTACAACTCAGTCTCCTGAGCTGGTGTAGGATTTGAGCGTGCCGTACGCCAACGTCTATATTGATAAATCTAAAAGTCACCGTGGTTTTGGGTGTACGCCAGGTGTACGCTGGAAATTTGGTGTAAGAAATGAGGGCCATGTGATTGGCAGGCGTTTACTATAAGACTTGGCTATGCCTTTGAGTAGCAAGCGAACAGAGGGTAAGGTGTAAAGACTTGGATAATTAGGATTAAAATACTTTGCATAAAATTGAATGCCCGGGTGCAATCTACAGATGGAAGAATATTTCAAATTGTGAGTTTTGTAATGATAGATGAGGAAGGAACAAACGGTTGTGATCAGAATGGGAAATAGAGGAATCTATAAGCGTTTAAATTGGAGGGAGCCACGCCTTTAGTGATGTACCGTCTAGATGAATTGAGCAAATCGTCTAATTTAATATTATCTCTTCTTGGGGAGGGCAGGGTGATGGATCCGGGTTGGCTGAAGGTCAAAGTCGTCTGAAAGCCTGAAAACGTGAAGCGCACCACATTATGTGCGGAATATGTGCGGCCTTAATTATAAAATTAAATACGACTGATTGCCAGATTAAACATCTCAAGAATGGCATGATCGTAGGGCAAAAAGATCTGCCTTTATTAATGATGGACACAGTAGCTTCGTTACCACAAAACATGCAAAACAATGCATTTCCGTGACCACACCGAAACCCAAAAGACGCTCGCTATATCTAGAGGATACATTTCGTGAAAAACGGGTGAAACGAAGGCTTGGGAAATTCATTTGACCATTTTTCGGCAAACTGTTGGCCTTGAAAAAAATCCCCCGAAGGCGATAGAAGGCGCGGTGTCTGAGAATAGTTGTAATTCTACAGACATCATTTTAGAAAAAAGAAATGGCGTTCTAATTGTTTAGCAAGCGAGTCCACACAAACACACCTGAACCAGCTAATCAATCACTTACTAGGCATACTAGAAACTTCCAGGCAGGTGGGTTGAGGCAAGTTAAGGTAAAACTGCAGGACAGTATTTGGACGCCGCTGTAATAGATAATAACAATGGTTCAAACCAAATGTATTAATTAACTGTAACCAGGAAAAATAATTTGAAGAAAATGAGTCAAATACAAACCAGAAAATATTATTTTCACTTAAGATAAAAAAAAAAACAAACATAATGTGTATGTGTGTAAATGTATGTGCAGCGAATGTGAGTGTGTCAGGAAAACATGTGAATATGGGCAGGCGGAAAGGAAGTTTAGAGGAAAGCTTTAACATTGATTTTCTCCCAGAAAACAGTCATACAACTTGATGCTATTCCTGTCGTAAAGATGTCACACTTGTGGTTGGCCTCAACCGTGAAACAGACTGCAAGTTGAGCTTACGGCACACTCCACACTTGTGCATTAGTACCACCAGCGAGTCGAATTTTTAGCACACCCTCCATGCAACCTCTTTGGCACCACCAGCTATTCAGACTTATGCCTGGTTCAGATTACACGATTTTTTTTGTCTGTTACGATAGTCACTGTGTCAGATTATGTGATTTTGACTCCTAAAATCTTGTCGTGTCGTGGACAAGACACATGTCAGACTACACGTTGCTTCCTGACCAGTCACGGCACGTGTGATGTCATCAAGAAGGCGAAACTAGTAGCGAGTGACTTCTGGAAACGAAAGTAAACAAACAATGGATGAAGCGGTGAGTGTTGTATTAGCTGTCCTGTGTTCAGAAAAAAGTAATAAAAGAAAGAAAACGCGACAATGGACACATCTCTGGATTGCTTGAAGAGGACAGTATGGGCTGTCAATCCTCCAAAGAGAACTTGAGGTAAAATATTGTTTTCTTATATATTTTTACTTTTAGCACCATCGCCTCTCTTTCGTTTTGTCATTTTTGAAAGTTGTGTACGGAAAAGCTTCTGTGCTCCTATTGGTCAACCTCATACATGTGATAGAACCGTCATGGACGACCGTTAAAAAAATTAAACATGCTAGTCTTTGTGTCGTGTTGTCGTGAAGCATCGCAGACGTGACGTAGGTAGTCGCCCACTATGACACACTATATGAGATGATTCGATCGAATCTTGCATCCCGACGCCAATTTTCGTTTACAAATCCCCACAACACCCAACGTCAAACGGATCGTGCCAAAATCAGGTAATCTGAACCAGGCGGCACACACTCTTCAGAGACTCCATATCTGCACCGCTCGAACACATCTTGCAAAGTCAATATACCAATGTCTCTTATTCTCTTTAACTTTTCTTCCCCAATAACAACACTCTCCTTCACCGCAACAGTACCTCAAAAAAGGGTGTGTCACAAACTCACAATCACCCTGGACTCGGTGTTAAATGGCAAATTTCAAAGACTGTAAAAGACTTTACCTGTGAATACCAATGTTTGATTTCACAGACTTTGAAAAGGCTTACCTGTGAATACTGTGAATACCAATGTTTGATTTCACAGACTTTGAAAAGGCTTACCTGTGAATACTAACCTTTGAGTTTTATCCTGTTCAGCCCTTACTGATGAAAGCCTTCCTGCTTCAATCCTGTGCTTTTCACCCGTTGTTTCTCTTTGTTCCAGTCATCTTCCTCGTCCTATGTTGATTTAAATAAAACTCCTGCAACTAGATTCATATTAACTCCCTCTCCCTGTATCATTACAATCCGATCTCTGGCATGTTTTTAGTAAATCTCTTTTTTATTTCCGTTAAGTGGGGTCCTCAAAAACGTCATAAAGGGGCAGGATCCCACACTATTTCCACAATTTCAAAATCAAATACTGTAGCAAGTTTTGTGAAATAATCCCCAGTTACATTACATTTTTGTAGAATATTAAAAGGTTTTTCAGTCATCTTTAGTCAGTTGCATGCACATTTGTGACTGCCTTTGATGCAACCAACCCTATCTATTTCTGTAAAGGAGTGAACCTGATGGACATATGGCCCATAGAAACTGATGTGTGAATGACAAAGAAACAGCAATGCTCAGAGTAGATTGCAGGGTAGATGTATCTCCTGTGGGAGGTCCTAACAGGTTTCTATTGTAACTCTTTTGTCTTCATGTATCTGTCACACAGACAGAACTGTAGGTTAATATTCTTTGAAGGCTGACGTGCTAACATTGCTAGCGCTGAAGGACTGTACTACACTACTACCTTCAATATATTGTTCTCCCCACAGGAACTCTGGTCAAGCTTACTTATTTTATGTAACAGAGAAATTGAATACATTGGCGAGCCACCCAAATATAGAGAAATCTAAGAATATTCCTCCCTACTAGGCGTGTAATGGTTCTAAGTAAAAAATCTAACCGTACCGTTCTCTACCCACAGTCCGGCGCACACTTGCATTGCAGTTCATCTCCAATCTAACGATGCATCTATAATATAGTAGTCTATTAAAAAATAAGGCTTAAACGGATATACACATTTCTGCTGATGCATGTTTCTGTGTTTGGACCAAGCGTGCCCTCAAAAGTGAAGCCAAAACGTCTCGATCGCCCCCCAGTGGCCGTTCCTAGTATAGCTCATAACCCCCGCCTCCCCATGTTATTCAATGGAACGCGAGACCAACTAAACAATTAAATTACACTTCACATATCCTTTTTCCAAAGATAGTTTCTGTCATTTACTGTAGTTTCTATCACGTTGATGTAATTTCAATTGTTCGTTTTTAAAATAAGTTTGTTTTTAGTTAGTTTTGTGATGATAAAAACGGTGCTCTGACATCATGATTGACAGCTGTGATTGACAGGTTCTCTGTGTGAAGTAGTCACTGAAGCACCAGCGGAATAATGTTGATTATGTGGTTAGTAGTTGTATTTACCTTATTTTAACGAGGTTCTGCAATCAGCAGACATCATTGGAGAAGAACGAAGCAGACAGAGGACACTTAATGAAAGTGCGGGGCGTGTGCTTGCGTTTGATTCAGTGAGAATGAGGGCGCGGCCTTGATTTCGCGGCTTTACTTCCTGCTCACGACTGCGCATGACTGGTCCCGAAACACGCAAGTGCGTAGACTCAAGTTCCAAGATGTCAGCGTCATATCGAGACACTGGCGGCTTCAGTTCACTCTGATGGAAAAGAGCGAATCGTCCATCTTTTTTTACAGTCTATGGTTTGGACACATTCTGGGTTCCCAATACATAACAACAGTGATGATCAAAAAAAATAAATTAAAAACCAGGACAAATCAGTCACTCTTTCTAAACTCTTTCAGTGTGAGTGCCGTATGAAACCAATTCTATCTCACAACCAATTTGTACGATTCCGTAATTGGCTAATTCGAATGACCTCACTCGTACAAATTCATATGATTTGTTGAAAAGGTAGGTTTAGGAGTGGGGTCAGGGGTTGGTCATTCGTATGAATTCATTCGAATTGGGCAACTAGTAAAATATGTACAATTTAGAAAAATTTGAGAGAGGTCCTATGAATTCGTACAAATTAGCCACCTTGTAAAATACGTATGAATTGCCGTGAGATCGGGTTGGAAAAACCCATAAAATTAGACTATTTATCTAATTTTCTGATTCTGTCATTGCTGGGTTTATGTTGCTTTTCCCCCTCCACCTTTAACAATGTACAGACACAAAACCTCTACCACATTATTGATAGTAAACAAAGTGCACTCACAATTAATGTTTTTGTTGTTCTTTTTTGCATCGTCAAACATGTGAATAGAATAAATCAAGTGAATAAATAAAGACCAATCAACATGCACATCTAATTTCGGTGTGTTTGTCTAACACAGTCTATGCTTCCATAATGGCATATTACTGTGCAATTCTTACTATATTTGGATTATGCACAGTATGGTGTAATTTGTGAAGCTGTACTGAATATTTATTAGTCAGAAATCAGATGAGTTATGGTCTATTATGTGGAAATAAGCATGCATCTTAAATGTATCTAATTAATTTCTGTGCCGTTTGCATAGATCAGATTAGATCAGGAGCGTTGTGCCTTTAAACCACCCCTCTCCCATCATCCTCATTACATGCACACATTAAATCACATTCTCTCCCCTTCATTATCACAGTCACGTACAAGTGTGAACCCTGCTGAGTTTTACAGATGGTAACACCTTATTAAAGCCAGTCCAGTAAATTGCTTTGTGCATTTCTTTACCGCAGCATAACAGGGTGCTCCACGGTGTACATCTATAAAAATCGACACGCACATTCTCATTCTTAGTAGTAGATTTAGCATCTAAAGAACATCTCAGAAGGATGTACACGTGTATGTTTTTTCTGCAGTTTTCTTGTGATATATGAGTGCTGCAGCCATTTGTTGACCTGATAGAGAATTCATTGCTTGTTAATGAGAAGCTTCCTCTCTTTCTCCACCCCTCTTAGTGTTTTCAAGCATTTGTTTTCCCACTGCCTGAAGAGGAATTGCACATATAAGCCCCATGCTTTACTTCTGCCCTGCAGAAATGCCTAAATGACGGTCTGTTTTATGCATATTTCATAAATATGAGTTACATTTGCTCTTTATCTGCAGCACAGATGTTCAGAAAAGGGGGTGTAATAGAATTGGCTTCTTAGATATAGGCTATGCAGTAGTATCAGACAGCAAATGGCATTCCTGTAGCTCAAACATTATGCATGCCACTAGTAATCCGAAGGTTGTGGGTTTGATATACAGGGAATGCATAAAAGTGATCAAATGTGTGCCATGAATGCAATGTAAGTGGCTCTGGATAAAAAGCCCTAGAATGGGTCACAGGTTTTTTTTTTTTTTTTTTTTTGCAAGCAGTTTCAGGGTTGATTTTAGAAATATATATATATATATATATATATATATTTTAAATTGTCTGTAGTTCATGAAGCTTTACTTTTTTAGTTTATTTAGTTATTTTAGTACTTCAACTTGTTGCCTTAAAAACTACCTGAATTGATTTCAGTTAATGTTTATTAAGTATTGTACATAATGTCCAAATATAAATAATTATTCTATTTTTGCATTAGCAGAATATAAAATGGAAAACACAGTTCTGCTTGAGGAATAGGTTACGTTACTTAAGACTAAGACAAAGCTAAGATTTTTGCCGCTAACCTGGTAGTGAAGATGATTTTGTAAAAAATACACTGGAAAAAAATGTGTGTAGGATTAACTTTGAAAAATGTTCACTCTGAAAATGCTAGTAAATTTCACAAATAATTACAAAGAAATGATAAGTAACACATTGAACATGAACATGAAATTTTGAAAGTAGAAAGACTAAGTAGAAAAATAAATTGTGAATTAAACTGAGATTATTGGAGTATGTTTTACAAAATCTCAGTTTTTTTTATTCACAATTTCTTTTTTTACACTGTACCATTTTTAGAGGAATATAATTACACAGATAATGAATGGATTGTGGTGTGTTCGAGGTTGTGCCATCTGGATATAGTGTAAGCTCAAATAGAGTAGTTAATCCTGATTACTGATATATGAATGACAAAATACAAACACAAAAACAATGAATTCTGGATACATGTGTCCACCTCCATCATTGATAACTCCAAGGACAGAAGGAGGATAAAAGGAAAATCAAAGAGAAGGGACAAATGAGTTTTGTGGAATTCTGGGATATATTGTCTGCATCATCATCAATCAGCTCTTAGAGAAGTATTAGCATATTTTTCAGGAATCATTCATGTCTTTAAACGAAGTTGAATCCTTAGTGTTAGATGTTTGTACATATCATTAGAATTGATCTAAAAAATAGTTATAGTGATGCTATTCACAACACTATTAAAAATACCCTCAACATCCCCAGACTAAGCATTTTTTTTCACTGCGCAATGTCACATATATTTAAAATGCAAAGGTCTCGGGTTACTGTGAAACTGACCTCATGGGAATGAAAGAGAGAGAGAAAGGCAGAGACCAGCAGAAGAGAGAGAAGCAGAGAGAGAGAGAGAGTAATGCACAGGCTGCTGACACATAAACATGTTCAAAGGTCAAACCATCACATGATCTTACACAACACACAAACCTCTTCTTATAGGAATAGTTTCAACACTCTCACTCCCAACTCATCACATATTGACACTTGATCAGGACCTCACTTTTTAATGCACCCTGTTGTTTTTCAATGTGCAGGGGACACTAAAGGTACCCTGTGTCATGGGTGGCTGCTATAAAGAGATGAGGGAACATTCAGGAATAATACGGAGAAATGTGGGAAAAAGGTAAACCCATCCACATAACAGATGACACCAGACGAAGGAACGGAAACAAACACGGAGTATAAATACTAGGGGTGTAAATCGGGGCCTTCATTACGATTCGATACGATACCGATTTCTTAAGCCAACGATTTGATTATTTTCGATACTTCAAAATTCCCCGCGATACGATTCCATTATACTCGATATTTTTACATGATATCTATTAAGTTTCAAATAAATCAACAACGCAAGTAAGCACTATTACTGTGGTTTTAACCTTTTGTAAAACATCGGTCCCCCTTTCATTATATTCCTTAATGGCCCCTGTTACAGAAAAATCCTAGAACCGCCACTGCGTGCCAATGCCATCGAAGTGATCAACACAGTCTTTAATGTGTTTTCCCAGAAGATCAGGAATCTGCCACCAGATCAGAAACAAAGAGAAATAATAATGAAAAACAACAGCTACAACCTCAGTCGAATGCACATCTTGAAAGAGGACCAACCCTTTGTGCTAAAACTCTTGATGGAGGCAAAAAGTGAAGTCGACACAAATCCTGAACAATTGCTTGTTGTCACCCTGAAAAAAATTGGACAAAAGGACCACAAGCCCATCAAGCTGGCTAAAATGATCGACCTAAAAGCAATTGAAGCTATATCTGTCCACGCAGCCTGCACCTTCTGTCTGACAGACTACAAAATGTAATTGATGTGGTCAGAGCATGGACTGCAACAGGTGGTTGGACACAGGGGGTCCTTATTCGCTGCTTATGGTGTACCTGTGGCAAGCAACTACCAATCCAACCTTGACCAGCATCCCCATACCCTTGACAACAATCTGAAAATGGTGTTCAGTGGCATGGAAGCTAACGCAGAATTGAACTTTGTCCAACTGTACTCAACAAAACCTCACTGTCATGTTGGAAAAGTAGCAAAACTTCCTGTCAGTAGGGTAATCACGGCCTTCATAATCCGCAACACAGCCAATCCCTGCTGAAGCAGGCTATGGATTACGTTGACTGCATTCGGGACATTGCTGGCAAAACAAATTATACGCAAGAATGGAGGCAGTCTATCTGCTAAAGGAGAACCTTCCTGAAATGTTGGAACCATGCCATTTCTATAAAGAAGCGGACAACTACAACCTTCTCGAATACTTTCCTATGGTCCTTGTCTTCAAAGAAAATCCAAAGAAATTGGGACTGTGGCATGTCATCAAGCCTGTCAGGGAATACTTCACTCAAAGCCTGTACAATCTCTTGACAGAATTCAAAGGACGGGGAGGTTACACCAATAGTTGGACTGCCTTCCAGCTGGAGTTAGCTCTAGAAGAGCTTTTCTTTGGAAAACCTAACAGCAGAACTTCAGTGCCAATCTCTGTTACTTTGGGAACTAATGGCACAGTTAGTTTGGGAATAAATGGCACTAACACAAACAGCCAAACCAAAAGAAGAGGCTTTCTGGGATAATCTCCAGTGGGGAGTGCAAGCGTGGGAGAATATCAACCACCACTCAGCACATGGTTCAATGACCAACTACAACAAATGAGAGTGATGAGGATCTTTCCACTTACAGATTCCCTGAAAGCCCCACAACTCGTCGTTGGAGTCATTCCTTCTGAGTGACTTGCATGAACGAAATGATCAAATACCAACACATTCACTTAAAGAAAAGACCCCCCTTTGTTTGGGAAGTTAATTGGGTGCAGGACAGGACAGTCACCGACTTCTGCAAAGACCTGGTGGAGCGGGATGCTTTTAAGTACCCGCACACCTTCAAGAGGGCTCTCCAACTTGTTGAGGCGGCGGGTCAGGATGTGCCTGCAGCTGGCCCTTTCAACATTTAAGTTGTTTCCGGCAATTGTGTTCTGGGATGAGAACCGACTTTCAAAAGCCAAATGGAACAGGGATTTCACCGAGCTGTATAGTGAAACTGAGATGCCATCGTCTGAAGCTCAGGCAGCAACCCTAATGGGGGACATCTGTTCAGCTATGGAAAGAGGCAATCTCACCTATGGCAAATACCTGCAAAGGTACAAAGAGAGGGGTATGCCATGGTTACATACATGCCTGCAAAGACTTCCAAAAAACCTGACAAAGGATCAAAAAATCTCAATCCTAACTTTTTTTAAGTTCAATCGCATTCATTCAGAATGGGGATTTTGTTTTATTTTCATCATTTGGGTCCCTCATGAGATGACGATATAAGATATAATGTTTTTTCTTTTATATGTTTACATTTGTCATGTTTCTTATATAATTTTTGATTATAGTGGAAATCCATCTTGTAAATCATGTAAACTTGATTGACTGCTTCATTTCCCCTTTAAGTGTGTAGGGCAACCTCCCATAATAGCATTACAATAATCTAGCCTTGAGGTCATGAAAGCATGAACTAATTGTTCTGCATTTTTCATTGAGAGTATATGACACAATTTAAATATATTTTTATATAAGATGAAAAAAGGCAGTTTTACAGATACTAGACACGTGACTTTCAAATGAAAGCTTGGTATCAAAGAGCACACCCAGTTTCCTAACCTGACGACGAAGACTTGAAGTCAAATGAAAACGTTTCATTTGTATTGGGTACATCCGTGGTGTACCAAAAGTGGTGGGGACAATATTGACCCTGTCAAAAAGTGGTGGAGACATGTCTATAGAGAGAGAGAGAGAGTAAGTTGCAGAGTTGGGAGATGGTGTCTCAATGAAAGCAAGGTGATCCTCCCACAAAAGCAGCATCTGTCCAATGATGTCATCAATCCCGCATCAGGAGAGCTGTTTCAAGTTTTGGTAATGTGCCATGTGCACTCCTCCAGCAGCCGACCATTCTATGAATGACAGTCCTTTTCATGTTTTCTCATGTTCACTCAGGGGTGGTTCTTCTGTGCGTGTATGGTGGTAGACACGAGGCCACATTTCACCTCAGTTACCTTTATGGTACAGGTGCACACAAGACCTATAGCTCTTAATTATTTAAATTCAACTCACTCATCATCCTACTTCAATAAACTTACATAGCATACACAAGCATGCATATACATTCAAGTTTAATTACCAGTAAGTTGATATATGTTGTGTGATTCTGGGCAGAGGTGAGCTGTCAGGGACATCAGGGCCTTCTCTGCTGGCCCTGTCAAAATATAATATAATATATATATTCATTTTTACGATTATATTTCCTGAAAGAATATGGTTACTTTGTTGAGGCTGAGCTGTATTTTCCTTACTAGTAGAATAGCTAGCCTTCTGTTGAAGCTGCAATTTCCCATTTGATCTTAAAGGGGACATATCATGCAAAATCCACTTTTTTAGCCCTTAAATGCATTTTGTTGTATATTTGGAGTGTTTATAAGTACAGAAAAGATGAAATTATTCTCTTCAGGTGATTCGTTTATATCTTTATATTCTGTTTTGGTCATATTTTTCAACCTGTTCAGATTTTTCTGTTGTCTATGACGTTTTTTGAACTATCACGTCACCGTATTTGCAGTGGAACTGACAAATAAGGACATCGACTACCGGTCCAACACTTCGAGCAATCCGCCATTATTATTTCTCGCTCCGATTTTGTAATCCAAGCTCAATGATACAGAAGTTACAAGAGGAAGTCAAAATGTTCGGTTGTTGGATGTACGTTAGTGACCTGGAGCACTTCAAGGATCCCCACTTCAACAACCTCCGCCAGTAACGTTATACAGAAGGGTTTGCCGATCGACTACGTCTGAATGAAGGGTAAATTCCTTCTATGTAGCTGCTGTGTTTTCTGATGCTTTTCTACACGTAAGTTATTATATTATTATTAATACAGATTTTTAGTGGTAAGATCGGACCGTAGTCATTTGTCTTGTCAGTGTGCTTGTTTTAACAAGAGAAATAGTCGATTTTCACTACTAACACAACATAGTTAACTTAACGTTACATACCCCTGCATCCATATGAAGACGTTGTTCTGCAGGTTCGTCGTCGTCTTTATCAACTCTGGCTCGAATATGTAAGGCTTGATGGACAAGTCTTCCGTTGTTGACATTTTGTTAACGAGTGACTACAAATTTTCTTTGAAACTATAGTATATAATCGTATATCTCTAATCAAACTACAATAGTGGCCGAACGCAGGGAGTTGAACCGAGTGTGAACTCATCGACCTGGAGAGCGGGCGGGGTTACTGAAGGAACCGACTGAAAACCCACGGTACGCTACTGATTCTGGGTGCAGAAGAGATTAAATGTGATTGTTGTGATGGTATTGAGGGCTATTTATAGCACTCTGTCATGTCTCCGCAATAACTTGAACGCATGATACTATGTGTTGTGTGATGTAAGAAATGTTGTTGTGTTTGTTAATTTATGCCTTAGTATGTGATTTAGGTATGCATTTTATGTGTTTATTTCTGATTGCGTTAATGTTGTACCTGCCTTATCAGAAATCAGCTTGCAGCCGTTGATATCTTCCTTTTTCTGCCCCGTCTACTGCAACCACTTTTCCTTTAACTTTGAAATTGGGAACTGTGTTTCCAATTGTGTTTTTAGGAACATTTAGTGCCTTCACTAACTTTTTGTATCTTGTTCATTGTTTGTAAAGGGCGATGAAATCTTCTCTGAACTTTTTGAACCATCCTTTTGCCATATTTCTAACATGCAGTCAAATGTGACACTCAACAAACATGGCTCTTTCAGATTCAGGGGTTGAGTCATTTTGAGTCTGCAGAAATGATTAAAAGTTGCATTTTTTGTCGAATTTTCAGAAACGATTTAAAACATTTGAGCTATTTAAGGCTACGGCCACATTAATCCGGATACATTTGAAAACGGGGTTTTCGTTTAAAAATGCTCTCCGTCCACACTAGCCTTTTCAGGCGTTTTCTGACGTTTCAGTGTGGATGAGAAACTTCTAAATTCACTTTACTGCACATGCGTGAAACTTCACAAAAGCTCACCGAGATGATACAGATGGGAAAATAAATAATAATGTCATCGCACAATAACAGGATAATTTTATTTAGCAAAATATCTCACCATCACTGATGCGTCCAGGTCGCTTTCAGTCACCATATGTTTGGTCTAAATAAAACGCAACTGCTCTCCGGTTTTGCCGCAGGACATCAAATGTGAGTACATTATCTGTTATCTTTGCAGTGCTGTGCTATGAAGAATAGCACATATTAAGTAAAATAGAAAGTAACATATTTTAGCAATAGTGTAAAAATGAATAACACATAACAGGCACAATACCAATAAACATGAATATCTATTGGTACTACATGGATCACATTTCGTCATCGTTTTGAAATACCTCCGGTTTAACTGTCCACACTACTACGCGAAAACGACGTTTTCAAATTTATCCACTTTGGAGGGCGTTTTCCAAACGATACGTTTTTGTTGACTTAAAACGGCGTCTCAGTGTGGACGGAAGGCCAAAATGGAGAGACAAAACGTATTAGTGTGGACATAAATTACTTTTGTTTGATTTGTCCATTACAAACACCTGAAAGTCTTGTAAATTTTGCTAATAAACTTGATTTGCAATTGGGGTTGAATCATTCCGATTACAACTGTAACTATAAAATGACATTCAATTTGCAGTTAAAAAAAATATAAAAAGTGTTGTGTAAGGACTTCTTTCATTTGTTTTTGTCCTAAAATTGACATTTGTGGTCCCTAAGAACTATCATTGCATGGAAAAGAGCTGTGTGAAGATTCTTCCAATTTTTTTTTGTGCTCCATTAGAGCCAGACCGATATATCGGCAGGCCGATATTATCGGCCGATATTAGGCATTTTCCAAACTATCGGTATCGGCAGTTATAATGGCCGATAAATGAATATTTCAAAAATAAAATAAAAACGGACGAAACACTCAAGAACCATGTCATGAGTGTTGGAGTTGTATAGTTTGTCCACCAGAGGGCACTCTACACTGTCCCTGTTGGCAACACTCGTTGAGTTGGTCACGATACATACATTGCTAGAATAACAATTAAAAGAACATCCCCATCAGTTCTCTTAACTCAAATAAGCATGACAAAATTTGTGACTATCATGTCCAGTTTTGCTGCTGTTAAATAAGCCGAGAGTGAAGCGGAATTAGCTAGTAATAGTTACGTTACGTTGTTACAGTGTAGTTGACTGACTGTCCTTTTAACTTTTGACAATGTGACTGAAGTATTTCTTTAATAGCACGTGACAGTTATAGCAATGAGACGTATCATCTCTCCTTGGCCTGTTATATTGAAAATATATGTTTTACAATTTTCAGTATGGCAATCCATTGCTAAATTATGGCTCATCATAGACTAGCTAATGCCACTATCATCAGTCTGTTCTGCTGTGACAATAAAAGAAACAAGTTTCTTTTTAAAATGCATTATCATATTATTTTAGTTAAAACTCATAAATAACTACAAATAACTAATGTTAGGGAAATCTGTTAAGGTTTTGTGGCGCGTTTCTGAAATAAAAAATAAATAAAAAAATATCGGCCGATGTATCGGATTTTAAAACCAAAAAATATTTGTATCGGTATCGGCCTTCAAAATCCAATATCGGTCGGGCTCTATGCTTTAGAATTAAATGTTTATTTTTGGGGTGAACTATTCCTTTAAAATAGGATTTAAAATACACTATCAGTACCAGCAAAGAGTGTATGTGTGTGTGTGTGTGTGTGTGAGTATTTATGTGTGCTTGTTTGAATCCCTGAGGTCCCTGTGTGTGCTGACCAGTGTTTAAATTTAGCTGCTCCAGCACGCTGTAAGTGAGCGACTGCTCCCACGTGAAGCTCAGTACAGTGTGCATTAATCACAGAGACGTTTACCCATCAGCATACCTGTCATAATCTCAGTACATCTCTGCAAGAACCTGCACTGAATCCCAATAAATCTACATATACTTTTCTTACACATATATCCATGATCACATATTACTGGAGCTCGGTTTCAAAAACTAACAAGCAGTCTTCTAAGATTGCGTCCAAACCAGGTGTGATGTTAAGATAAGCGATTTACCTTCCTGCACTGAACACAAATCTGCATGACACAATTAGAGCCAATCAGAAGATACATATGAGAAGAGTGAAATATAAAGATAATTATTAAAGGATTAGTTCACTTTTGAAAACTTTTGCTGATAATTTACTCGCCCCCATGTCATCCAAGATGTCCATGTCTTTCTTTCCTCAGTTGAAAAGAAATTTAGGTTTTTGATGAAAACATTCCAGGATTTTTCTCCATATAATGGACTTCAATGGGAACCGGATGGTTCAAGTATCAAAAGACGGTTAAAAACTGTTTCAGATGCAGCTTCAAATGTCTTTAAATGACACCAGACGATGAATAAGGGTCTTATCATGCGAAACGATCGGTTATTTCAAAGCTTATTCCAAAAATGTAACTTTTCTAAGGACAAATGCTAGTCTTGCTATATTCTGTGAGGCGCGTTTGCAACGTCACATATTACGTAATTACAAAAGGTCACGGGCGACGTAGCCGTAAGTACAGAGTCAGTGTTTACAAGTTGAACGCATAGGTTGAACGTGAAAACTAACTCAAACGCCGTTTACAAAAAAGGAATTAAAAGGAAAAAAAACGATGTCGGACGATTTTGATTCTGTACTTCCGGCTACATCGCCCGCGACCTTTTGAACGTAATTACGTATTACGTGACGTTACAAACGCGCCTCAGAGAATATAGCAAGACTAGCATTTGTCCTTATAAAAGTTACATTTTTGGAATAAGTTTTGAAATAACCGATCGTTTCGCATGATAAGACCCTTATTCATCGTCTGATGTCGTTTAAAGACATTTGAAGCTGCATCTGAAACAGTTTTTAACCGTCTTTTGATACTTGAACCATCCGGTTCCCATTGAAGTCCATTATATGGAGAAAAATCCTGGAATGTTTTCATCAAAAACCTAAATTTCTTTTCGACTGAGGAAAGAAAGACATGGACATCTTGGATGACATGGGGGTGAGTAAATTATCAGCAAAAGTTTTTTCAAAAGTGAACTAATCCTTTAACAACATTTCAACATTTCCCTAGCTTGGTGCAATATTTATCTGTGAAGTTTGCAAACTGTTATTGGTGTACAAGATCTATTTAATAAACTGATTATTACCAATTGTCCTTGTGTAAAGCCTAGTAATTAAACTTATTATTAAAAATTGCACATACAAAGATCAAAAAATATATATATATATTGGTATAGAAGAAGGCAGCTTATTTTTGCTGCTTACTGTTTCTTTAAAAAGCCCGATTCTTTAAAATGCTGACTAGGTTGGCGGCTCAATAGGCTTTGGCACAGGGCTTTAGGTTACACACATCTCTATGTCTCTCTCGTTTCATGCAGTTATCATTTGCGTTTCTCCTATCTGTTCCTACCGAGTTACATCTGCAGTAACATTTCAGCCTGAACAGTCATGACTCATATTTCAGGCTTGCAGCGCTGTGATGTTGCAGGTATCGACTGTCAGAACCTTCAGCAAAGCCAATCAGCTGGTCTTTTTCTGAGAGCAGCGCAACCCTGCATCCAATCAGATGAAGAATCCAGACACCTCTGCTCGAGTCCCTTGGTGAGGGAAAGTGAAAGTGTCTTTGAACTAAAAAAAAAAAATTAGCCACACACCGTTAATTCACTTGTAATTTGTTCCCATTCATTTACATATGAAGAGTTTGGTTCCAAAACGCGATAAACGCCATTTTTTAAAAAAATGAGTTACTGCAAAAATCGGACTTTTCAATACCGACCAGATACAAAACAATGTTTAATTTTACGTAAAATGGGATATCCGCCGTGTTATTATGTAATGTTTTCTCCCTTTCTTTCCAAACCGCGACAAACGCCAGTCTCCCTTTTCTGCAAAATGCCACATATCCGCTAAACCAATCACAACGCACCATTCCACGCAATGTAAACAGTAACGGCAGCGCTTTAACTAACCCGGCTTCCTAGGTTTTCTCTATTTTGTCCTTTCGATCAACAAACAAACAAAAAAATGAATAATTTTGACAGCATTGGTGAACCTGCGGAGGGTAAGGCATCCTGCATGGGTAAACGTGACATCGAAATCGAATCATTTACGTGAGGAAGAAGATGGACTCGGGAGGAGGAAATGCAGGCTGTTGCTTGTTCTCACACGACAGCATCAAACTTCTGTCACGCTGACACACTGACCCCCAGAGGATCTTTTGGAAAACTTTCAGTTGTTTTATTCAAAGTCAACGAAAACCGAGCAGGACCAAGCCAGTCAAAAAAGTTCAGCGGCGACGTCCCAAGGTTGACAACAGCGATATGCATAACGTTAGATCATGCTTAATAAATCATAATTCATGATGATGTGCTCGTCTTAGTTAATGTTTTAATTAAGGTTTTGTTCATCCATGAAGTCATGAATGAAAAACGTTGAACTGTTAAAAAAAAACATTGATAGTTCCTGATGATATTAATATGAATTAATGCATAATTCATTTATCCATGAATTCATGCTAATTCATGACATGAACCCTTAAAGTGTTACCGAATATTGTTATATTAAAGCAATGGATTTATAGTATGCACAAGAAATTCAATGTCTATAAAATTTTATTTTGATTAATTGCATTTTGAAAAAAAATTAATTATTGGATTTATTGCATTTTGGGGGAAAAACGATCTGTTTTTATAATAAATCTTTGGAAATCAAAACCTGGATTTCATTTTTTATTGTTATTATAACCTACAAATGCTATGTGAAAATTTGAAACCGAAAATAGTGGTTTTCATCTTCCCATTTTCTTGCTAAAGAAAACACAGTTTTACTCAAATTCATCAAAATGGATTTATAGCGTTTTGGAACCAAACTCTTCATATGATTTTCAATTCAATTAGCCCTTGTCTGTAACTTTGAGGTTATACGTTTCGTCCTGTTAAAAGCTGACAAAATACCTAATTTATCGAGTTTGTTGGGAATACATTCTACTCTTACTACCGGTGTCTCTGCAGTGCACGGGCAAAGAAATTAGTAGGGACGCTAGGGACGTGACCCTACCAATATCCAGTGACACTGATTTATCCCTAGCAATAATTTCGATTAAAACTTTAAACATATTTATTATCAATAATATATTGATGTCCCCATCCCCGCCAATATCAAAATCAAACCTACGCCACTGCTGCAGTGCTGTCCAATGTACACTGTGCATATTCAGTACATTACCACTTGACTTGACCTTCCATTTTTGAATTTGATGAGTAAACCGATGAATGGATACTATTTTTAGTTTCAGGTCAAGTTGAATGCATGTTTCTAGGATTATATTATCCATGTTGTAGGTAATCCACCCTTAAAGTGTACTTCACTTTCATGTTAATTTTTTAAGTACGCTTAAGTGCACTTTTAAATTGTAAATTAAATGTTTTACTTTAAAGTACACTAAAAAAAAATGAACAAGGGAGGTTGTGCACTTTACATAATATATTTATATATAGTTTACTTATAATAATTGTGTTTTTTGATTTTACATGTTTTTTTCTATTAAGGTCTATGTAATTGTGTCTCAACTTGACAGTACAAAATCCTAATGTGTTGTCTAAACACAAACCATTTATGTTAAGTAAAAAAAGTGTACATCCAGAGGGTGGCAGTATAGTGCGAGACGACGGCCATTTTGCCCGAACTTAATTTTATTGTGTTCAATCTGCTTAAATCTACGAACAACTTGAGTTTACTTAATCCGTTTGTGTTGGATTACATGATTGATTTGTGTTGCCTTAACTGAAACTGGGCAGTGCTTTTAGTTCCCAGCATGCTTTGCACATGGTTGAATTAAGAGAGAATAAATGTTAAAATTAAGTGTTTTTTGAGAAATTTAGAAAAGGGGAACTTGATAGTGTGTAATAGTGTTTAATGTTAAATTACATTGCAATTATTAAACCATTTAAATAACAGTGGGTTACCATTGTGGAGCATTTTGTTTGGCTGTCGACTGATTTCATTATTTTCAATTGCTTTGAATGAAGGAGCATGTAAATCTTAGCAAATAGCTAGCTAAAGTCTATCAATTTAATTAAATGTCACTGAATCAAATGAAATATAAATGGATGAATGAATATAATAAAATGCCTTTGAATCATGTCAGGAAGCCTTTAAAAATTCACGTTGAGACTACTTAAATTGGGTAATTTAAAATGGCATAATTCTATTATTTTGAAGTTACATAAACAAATTATGTTTGTTTAACGTAATCCAGTTATGTGGAACCTGTTGACAAATTAAAATTAATTAAAGCCAACATATATAATTTTTTGAGTGTATATTTAACATTATGTATACAGATGTAAATGCTTATCATTTTAACTCTCATGTGCTATTTGACATTACAATTAAAGTCAACACATCTGTCTAGTTTGGTTTCAGTTTTGTGTCGGGATTCCCATGCTCTGCGTGTTTGTATTCTGTTGTGAGTGCACAGGATGAGCTTTCACTCGTTCTTGTGCGTAACGTTCTGTCTTGTCGTGTTCGCGTGTGGTTTTGTGTTCGCTCTGTTCAGTGTGTTGTTTTTTGTGTAGCACGCAGTTCTTGTTTACATCGTCTGTGTGCTTTCATGTCATGTTTTGTCTTGTGCTGTGTAGCACACAGCTTGTGTTTTACACGAGTTGTGTGCTTTCATGTTGTCATGTTCTGTGGGAACACTTGGTGTTCTCATTGTTTTTCATGTCTCATTTTGTGTGAGCACAATTGCTTATGATTTGTTTTACTGGCCATGTGTTTGTGTTTTTGTCATGTTTGGTGTGAGCACATGATTTGTCATATGCTTTCCTTGTGCCATGCACTCTCCTGTCAATCTTGTTTCCTGATTATTAATTTTGCCCCACCTGTCCTCCCTCGTTACCTGCCTTTTTTGCTCCCTATTGTAGCACCGGTGTCACACCACTTACTGCACCACTGGACCAGTTCTACGTTCTAAGGAGTGGGGAGCACAAAATAATATGCTAATTACACCAGAGACCGTTTCTTTATATACAAAAGGCCACCAATTTACTCAATGCAAAACACATATAATGTACAGTTCAAGAAACAAAACAAAAAATATTCCCTGTAGGTTCTTAATATTGAGGTAAGTATAATAAATTAAATGATATTTCACTCTTTAGTTCACCTAAGCTACTTTAGTCAGGTACTTTAGTTTAGTCTTTTCTTAAGTTGCACTTACTTTAGAATTTTTTTAGAATTCCTATTTTTCTTCCTGAGTTAACTCTTTTTCTGTCTATTACAGGTAAGAAAATACCTTCAATTTTCAAAGTGGACCACATTTCAGATCACACTTCAATCATATGAACTCAATATGAAAAAAAAAAACACATAACACCTCAAATTCAAGTTTCAAGCCCCGATTTGAGTTCAATTGTTCAGTTCAGTCAAGAGATTCACTTCAATGGAGAGATTCAATTTAATTCAGTCCAAAAATAATAGTTCAATTGATTTCCAGTTCAGTTCAAAACAATTCCTTATACTACTACCACTCTGGCAGCAAGTCACCATACACATGAGATTTCCTCACTGACGCCGCCATGGAAAGGATGACTTGAAAATCTGGGTCTGGCTCACCATCTTGAATCCCATCTGCGCCCGCACACTGCAGACCGATCTTCACTCCGACCAAGCTTCAAACAAAGCAAAAAAAAAAAACCCCAAAAAAACCTGACCTTTACAACAGGTCATAAATACAATAAATCTCTTTTTAAATCCTTAAATTACACAAATACATATAATGTTTCACAGTCTCTGAGTTGTAACTTACTGCTATGATCATTTTTCACCTCAAACATAGCGGCGGCATGGTCTCTTGGCATACATTCACTTTTATAACAATCACCATAAACCAAAAATATTAACTGGTAAACAGTTTAAAACTAAGTATTTCCTTGTAAACAGCTATGTTTCAGGGTTTCACCAAAGAAAGAAAGAAAAATACAACATGATGTATTTTTGCAAGAAAAAACACAAACTCACCAAAACCGAATGGTAGCTCTCCGATCATCGCGTTGCTAGGCGACAGCATAATTGGGAACACCATGTGGCGCAATTACAAATCCTACGAAGGCTACATGGTGCGTCCTTCGATGTACGAATAGGCTGCATCCTTCGAAGTCCGTGGCCTTCGAAGGATGCAGCCTTCACTTTGGGACACAGCTATGGAGTTTCCAGAGGTCTGGATATGGCTGCCATAGAGTGTCCCGTCTCTGAGAAAGCAGGATCTTCCAAAGAGGAATGGGCCATGGAGGGGCTGTCGTGAGGAGCATGAGTTCTGGGAACCAGGTCCGGTTGAGCCAGTTCTGCGCAACTAACAAGACCTGCTCCTCGTCCTCCCTGACTTTGCACAGCATTTGTGCGAGAAGGCTCACTGGGGAAACACATACTTGACTAGCTGTGTGCCAGCGCATCCGTGCAGAGGGTCCAGGTTGATGTCTAGGAATTTTTGTCCAGCAACAAAACTCGCATGGACCGTCAGGATGAACAGATGGTAGTTACAGGTCAGGCCATGCAAGCCTTGGTAACACAGGTGTCCGAGCTCACAACTCAGCTCCAACAACTGGGAACTGAAACAAGATCACTCACTGTGCCACCCCCACCGCCAGGTCCCCCGACTCCAACGAACACCAGTCATCAGCATGAGTCACGTCCACCGACACCTGAGGATATTCTGTTGAACCTTATCTTTGTAGAGCATTTTTAACTAAGTTCTCATTATTCTCTCTCCGGCCCCTGACATTTACTGAGCAGTCTCGAGTGGCATTGGTGATAACACTGCTGTCAGGACGTACAGCTCTGTGGGAAAACCAACATTCTTGCTGTTCCATGCACTCTCTGAGGAGATAAGACTGGTCTTTGATCGCAACTCATTCCATTGGGTTCTGGACATTGGCAGCCAAGTGCAAGTGGAACGAGGAGGCGCAGTGAGACATGTTCCTGCATGGGTTAGCTGACCGTATACAGAAAGAAATCTTTGTGACAGATCGGACTAATCAAATTGGCTCTTTGTGTAGGTGCAAAGCCCGCCACACTCTTGTGTCTGAACTTCCTGAGTATTCTGCTACCAGTCTCTGTAATGTGGTCAGCCTCACACCCGATCATGAACCCATCCAGGTGGGTAGAGCTCGGCTTTCCTGGGAGGAGAGGGTCTGTCGGAGAGCTAAGGGACTTTGCTTGTATTGTGGTGCTGCCAGAAAGGCTGAGCCTGACAGCAGAGTTGAGGTTACTGTCGGGAGGATTATCCCTGGAGAAATCCTTGTCCACAACTCTTCTCCCGGTAAGACTGCAATGGGTAACAAAATTCCACAATTGTCAGGCGCCCTGGCTTCCGGAGCTGAAGGTAACTTTATGGACTACAAATCTTTAGATTCCTATTATTTCACTCAGTCATAAGATCTTTGTCAACAAGCTTAATGGACAAGCTCTTCCAAACATCACACACACAACTGGTCCTGTAACCCTCATACCATTTCTGCTCACCGAATCTCAGCTGGCTTCAATCATCCTGGGCCATCCCTGGCTGGTTCACCACAGTCCTCGGGGTCGACTGGGGCCACAATTCCGTCTCGGCGTGGAGTAAATCGTGTTATGCCTCTTGACTTATGACTGTTTGTTCGTTTGTGCCGCCTTCTTTGTTGCAGGATGAGCCGGTGAACATGTCTAACGTGCCTGAGGAGTACCTCGACCTAAAGGAAGTGTTCAGTAATTCAGTATGGGTACTGACTGTGACACATGAGGTTTCATTGAACAAAGTTCAGGAGGAGCACATTCAAATAATCAATCCAATTACCTTGTCATCAACAATCATCATGACAGGAAGTATGCTGCCCTACAAAGCAAAAAGGCAGTAACTACGCAGAGTGCAGAACTGAGAAAAATGACTTTAACCAGGGCTTTTTGCAGTTACTGTACAAAAACGACTACCATTTTTCTTTAAAACGACACATTTTAGACAAGATGTTATATTGTCACATAACAAAGGATGCCTTGAATGTCATGAAAATGCCAGCAGCCATATCACCCTGTAGCCCAAGACTGGTTGCCCACTGAAGCTAAGCAGGGCTGAGCCTGGTTACTACCTGGATGGGAGACCTTCTGAGAAAGCCAGGTTGCTGCTGGAAGAGGTGTTAGTGAGGCCAGTAGAGGGCGCTCATCCTGTGGTCTGTGTGGGTCCTAATGCCCCAGTATAGTAATGGGGATACTATACTGTCAAAGAGCACCGTCCTTCGGATGAGACATTAAACCGAGGTCCTTACTCTCTGTGGTCATTAAAAATCCCAGGATGTCTTTCGAAAGAGTAGAGGTGTAACCCCGGCATCCTGGCCAAAGCCTCTGTCCATCATGGCCTCCTAATCATCCCCATCTATACCAATTGGCTTCATCACTGTCTCCTCTCCACCAGTAAGCTGGTGTGTGGTAAGTGTTCTGGCGCACTATGGCAGCCGTCGCATCATCCAAGTAGATGCTGCACACTGGTGGTGGTTGAGGAGATTCCCCTCTCTATGTAAAGCGCTTTGAGTGCCGAGAAAAACGCTATATAAATGTAATTAATTATTTATTATTATTATTATAAAATGATAATAACTAATGTTTGACCAAAAATGCATTGTATTTCCTTGCCTAAATTACCCTCTGCCAAGGAGAAAGCGTTTACTGTTGTTGATCCCATTACAAACTAAACTAATTTATGCTGTTATGGAATACAAGGTGTCTATTATTTTAAATTTTATTTGCAATGGTTCCCATCTTTTGGCAATATCAACATTATTGCTGTTAGAATTACAGCCTTGTATTGTGCGTGAAGTCCAGAGAAGGCTGAGGTTAGGTGGATCAAGATTTATTGTGACTTGTGGCTAAAGACGCACAAGTTTGAAAATTTATGCCTCGCAGCTTGGCCTTTCAATCCTGAGGCCTGATGAAACTCCAGGATCAATGTACAACTGTCAAGTAAAGAGCAGGCAGAGGTGGATTCATCACACTCTGTTAGCAGGACTGTGTTGGGTTCAGATGCCACGGACACCATTAATTGTGGTCTCAGACAGAGGCCTCTTTCAATCATGGCTTAAAGCCAGCCAGAGGTAACACTTTCAGTAAATGGCAGCCATAACACCTCACTCAAAGTAACACGCCTCATAAACACTGTACATGCTACTTATTTCACGTGGATCATTTGTTTGTCTGTTCAAAGTGCCTTGTGGGCACTTCATTGAAAGCTATATATCATGCCAACAGACCCGCTGCCACAATACAGTTTTGCCAGAGCGGTACTATGTGGTTGCTAAATTGTTCTTGATGGTTACTTACTGGCCCAAGTCAAAAGAGCCAACCAATTATCTGCCGATCAGACAAAGTGAATGGAATATACTGCATTAGCAACAGTCAGACAGTCATTTTTCTCGAACATCAGTGCAATTGCTTGCGATGCCAAGGTCATGGGTTTGATTCTCAGGGAATGCATGAACTGATCAAATTTAAACCTTCAATCCAATGTGATTTTCTCTGGATAATAGCATCTGGAAAATGGCATAAATGTAAATAATAAATTCCTCTGCATTAAAAAAACTGATTTCCTTGGGCATTATTCGATGGAGTAGTGAAAACTTGCAATCTTGTGCAAACCACCCAAGGCTGATTGCATAAAGAATAGATGCAAATTAAACTAAACTAACAGACTGCATACATTTGGTATCACAAGTACAACAGTTCTGTCTAAGCAGTGGAGATTAAGATGCTGTGCATATCATTCAAAGTGTCACTTATTTCAATAGCTCTATATTTTTATGATAACTATAAATATAATAGTTGAGCTACATTAAGTAACATTTTGCTTACAGTATATCTAAATTTTTGATAATTAATGATGGTATTTAAAAAAAAAACAAAAAAACCTTTTTCATTAAGGGTGGTTGAGTATGATTTCACTTTTCTATCTGTAGTTAGGGTAGTTAGTGTGTAATGTTGCTGTTTTGGCATAAACAACATCTGCAAAGTTAAAACGCTCAAATATCAAAACAAAGGCAGATATTTACTTTTAAAGAAATTGTTTTTTAAGGACTACAACAAACGGCTAGTAGGGACTACACACGCTTCCTCCCGGGTTAGTGACATCACCAACCCTAAACTTTACATAAACCCTGCCTCGAGTATCTTCCTCGAGTTCACCTCTGAAACACTGAAACTTTGAACACTCACCTTTGAACTTGAAATAACGATTTATGTTTATTCACTTACCTCTGTCTCCGGGCCTGTATCCTGACACCGCGTGACATAACCGTGACGTGACCTGTAGGTTTCTGAAGAGCGTTTTTGGAGCCTAAAGTCGCCATCTTGGCAGCGCGCCACCTCTCGTCACTCCCGGATAAGAAAAAATGAGCAAAGAGGCGTGACGTGGGTGGAGCTGAGGTGCTAATGCTATATGTTACTGGCCTCGTGCTAAAGTGACAGCTGATTGAAGAAGTAAAGCCAATAGTTAAAGTTCATGTTTTTGCCCTTTGAAATATTATAATAGTTAAAAGACGTAACTAAAAGTGAAACTGTGTGTTGTGATGTATTATTGTTCTGCTATAAAAATGTATTATCATGCAGTAAATTACAATAATGCTCTGTAACATTTCATTATCCTTACATCAAGTTGGTTATGTGCTGTGATATTATTGCGTGGAAAACTAATTATAATAGCAAATCAATTTAATAATACAATTAGCCTAGGCCTGATATAATACTAATAATAATTTAATGCATACATTAGAAATACTAAATCATCTTGATATTGATAGCTGATGCTTGTTTTGACAATATCTCTGGATACATGATCTCGTCTATTGGCGCAATCCAGGGGTTTATCGCAGATATTTCACACGTATAGTTGCAACTAGATGATCGGACCACATAGTGTGAGCACATAAATCCTGAACTTTGGCTTTGCATCGCATGCGATTTGCTTGTTCAGTGTGAGTAGATACCGTGCTAAAAGTATGCCCACCTTAAGAGGGTTCTGAGAAGCATCTGGAGATGAAATCCTCTAGCATAGCATTATAATTAGAAATTACATCCATTAAATGACATATTATGTTGTCATATCTAAGAATGGGGGTTGAGGTTTGATTAGTAATAGATCTATAAGAGCATGAGCTCTTCACTTCAAAGAAGTAAATGAGTCTGTTTAATGCACTTCCATTACCGGTGGTCTAGTATTATATCTGCCCACTACTATATTCATCCGGGTTAAGACTGAGCTTGAATCTAGACCTGCATGTATTTGAAACCCATGCAAGTTTGTATTGGTGTCATGTACAGAAGAGATCCCAGTATGTTTGGATTTAATTACTGGCCATCATTTGATAAGCAAAAACCTCAAAGCTAATAAGTGCTCCCACCGTCTCATCAACGACAGCCTGGAGAAAGATCAAAGACTGTGTGTGCACTGCAAGGATTCTTGAAGAACATGAAACCCAATTAGAGCAGTGAACCCAACACAAACACCTGGCCTGAAATCTCATTACACAGTGATACACACATTCACATGCACACTGCCGAGAATCCCCAAATATCACATCAATATAAAGAAAACCACCTCAAAGAAAATTGCATGCCTACTAGAAACTTAGTTCCAAAACCTAATGAGCTGCTGACTACCTAATAATCATGGTCACCATAGCTCTGTCATGATTCCTCTCTTGTGTTCCCCTTGTGTGGACTTGTTCCTGGTCTGTGCCATGTTTTGTTAGCCTGGCTAATGCCAGACCCAAGTCTCGTTGAGACTTGGGTCTGGGAACCCTGGCGCCGTTTATTGGGTGCTAAGAATGTCTATCAAATGCGCCTGTGCGTAGCTCATAGCCAATCGTTTCAATTAGAAAAACACAGGTATTAAGTAGTTTAACATAGATGTTGAAGTTGTTATTTGCATTGGAAATTGTTTGCGCTTGTACTTCACCAGTTTAAAACTTTTAAAAATGTAATTTAATGACTAAAGTGTCAACAACTTTAATCGGGTACGTGTGCACAGCTGAAAGTTATGCTACTAAAGTGGCAGCTGCATATTTATATTGAAAAGCAAAACAACTTAGTGGCACTGTGACAACCACAGTAGGTAGTCTACAGGGATAATGACAAAATGATATTAATAAATACCACTTACCATTTATAAATTAAATGGACTTCGTCGACGACGATGCCTAGCAGGTTGGTACTATACGACTCCGTGGCTAACATGTCTTGCCACTTTCCGCTCATCCAGGCCTAACCAAATTGCCAGGGCGGGTTTTATACCAATTTGCGACAGTACTGTTTTGGGAAACAGTCATGACTAGCTAGTTGATTTTTTTAATGATGCATCGTAATGTGGTTGTTAAGCAGTGAGTTACGTCGTTGTTAGGGAAAACGCACCCCAGGATAGTACAAGCTAGAATTATGCTCAGATTACACGATTTTAGCCCGATTTTGGCACGATCCGTTTGACGTAGGGTGTCGTGGGGATTCGTAAATGACAACGGGCGTCAGGACACAAGATTCGATCGTGTCATCTCGTATAGTGTGTCATTGTGGGCAACAACCTACGTCGTGTCTGCGATGCTTCACGACATCACGACAAAAAGACTAGTATGTTTAATTTTTTTAACGGTCGTCCACGACGGTTCCGTCACATGTATGAGGTTGACCAATAGGAGCACAGAAGCTTCTCCATACACAACTTTCAAAAATGGAAAAACGAAAGAGAGACGATAGTGCTAACGTTAAAACTAAAAATATATAAGAAAACAATATTTTACCTCAAGTTTTCTTTGGAGGATTGACAGCCCATACTGTCCTCTTCGAGTAATCCAGGAACGTGTCCATTGTCGGGTTTTATTTCTTTTTTTAAACTTTTTTTCTGAACACAGGACAGCCACTCACCGCTTCATCCATTCTTTGTTTCCGTTATTTTTCGGAAGTCACTCGCTACTAGTTTCGCCTTCTCGATGACATCACACGCACCGTTAAAGACGGCATGCGATGACTGATCAGGAAGCAATGTGTAGTCTGACATGTGTCTTGTCCACGACACAACAAGATTTTAGGAGTCAAAATCGCATAATCTGACACAGTGACTATCGTAACAGACAAAAAAATCGTGTTATCTGTACCAGGCATAAGGAATAGTGAGAGAGATGGAGATGAATCATCTCATGGAAGAGATGAATTTTCAGTTGTTTCTTGAAATCTGTTAAGGATTCGGCTGACCAGATTTGGGGTCAAGGTTGGGAAGATCATTCCACCAGCAAGGAACAGTGAAAGAAAACGTTCTTGAGAGTGACTTGTGCCTCTCTGTGATGGTACCACGAGGTGCCGTACACTTACAGACCGGAGACTCCTTGAGTGCACACACACACACTCGTAAGAGAGACTGGAGGTAAGAGAGTGTGGAGCCTCTGACCATCCTGTAGATAAGCACCAATGTCTAGCCACAGCTGGAAGCCAGTGCAGCGAGATGAACGTGACATGGGCTGTCTGGGGTTCGTACATTCTGATTGATTTGTAGGTGTTTGATTGCACATGTTGAAAATCCAGCGAGAAGACCAGTAGTCCAGCCAAGAAATGCAAAGGGCCTAGATTATAAGTTGTGTTGCATGCTTATTTGGGAAGGGCCTGATCTTCCTGATGTGTGTGTGTGTGTGTGTGTGTGTGTGTGTGTGTGTATGTGTCACGGGGGGACCGGACACCAGATGACCGGCCGTCCCAACCCCCGACACACGTACCACCGCGAGAAGCCAACACCACAGAGGACACAGAGGCAAAGTAAGTTAGAGAAAATTCAGAATCTTTATTAAATAAATTAAACTAAAACAGCCTTCGGCAAGCTGAAGCAAAACTCGGGTGGGCAGAGCAGGTGAGAATTCACAGCTGGACTAGTTCTCGAATTCACAGCGGAACAATTTCTCTTCTCCCGGGATTCGGATGGACGGAGAGTAGTACGGAATCCACAGCAAAGCTGGCCCTCTTCTCCGGACCCAGGCCGACAGAAGACAGGTGAGGGTGCAACAGTATAACTGGTTCTCTCAGATTCACAGCAGAACAATCTCTCTCTTCACAGGATTCGGATGAACGGAAAGGAGTACGGAATCCACGGCAAAGCTGGCTCTCTTCTCGGGACCCAGGCAGACAGAAGACAGGTGAGGATTCAATAGTAGAACTAGTTCTCTCAGATTCCCAGCAGAACGGTTTCTCTCCTCACAGGGCTCGGATGGGCGGAGGGGAACACGGAATCCACAACAAAGCTGACTCTCTTTCCAGGGCTCAGGCAGACAGATGACAGGTGAGGATTCAACAGTATAGCTGGCTCTACTCACAGAATCCGGATAGACGGGGGAGAGTGAAGATTCAACAACAGGCTAGCTTTCTTCTCAGGGCTCAGACAGGCGGAAAGTCAAGATGACAACTTCACAGTATAACTGGCTCTCTTCACAGGGCTCGGGCAGACAGAGAATAACAGTGAGGGTTCAACAGTATAACTGGCTCTACTCACAGAATCCAGATGAACAGAGAGGAATAAGGGTTCAACAGCAAAGCTGGCTCTCTTCACGGGGCTCAGGCAGACAGAGAATACAGGTGAGAATTCAACAGTGTAGCTGGTTCTACTCACAGGATCAAGCAGCACATGGAGGAGTAAGGATTCAACAGCGAAGCTGGCTCTCTTCACAGGGCTCAGGCAGACAGAGAGGATTATGATGACGATTCCACAGTACAACTGGCTCTCTTCACAGGGCTCAGGCAGACAGAGAATAACGGTGAGGGTTCACGGTATAACTGGCTCTACTCACAGAATCCAGATGAACAGAGAGGAATAAGGGTTCAACAGCAAAGCTGGCTCTCTTCACAGGGCTCGGGCAGACAGAGAATAACGGTGAGGGTTCACGGTATAACTGGCTCTACTCACGGAATCCAGATGAACAGAGAGGAATAAGGGTTCAACAGCAAAGCTGGCTCTCTTCACGGGGCTCAGGCAGACAGAGAATGCAGGTGAGAATTCAACAGTGTAGCTGGTTCTACTCACAGGATCAAGCAGCACATGGAGGAGTAAGGATTCAACAGCGAAGCTGGCTCTCTTCACAGGGCTCAGGCAGACAGAGAGGATTATGATGACGATTCCACAGTACAACTGGCTCTCTTCACAGGGCTCAGGCAGACAGAGAATAACGGTGCGGGTTCAACAGTATAACTGGCTCTACTCACAGAATCCAGATGAACAGAGAGGAATAAGGGTTCAACAGCAAAGCTGGCTCTCTTCACGGGGCTCAGGCAGACAGAGAATACAGGTGAGAATTCAACAGTGTAACTGGTTCTACTCACAGGATCAAGCAGCACATGGAGGAGTAAGGATTCAACAGCGAAGCTGGCTCTCTTCACAGGGCTCAGGCAGACAGAGGGTACATGTGATAGTTCAACAGTGTAACTGGTTCTACTCACAGGATCCAGATGAACAGAGAGGAATAAGTGTTCAACAGCAAAGCTGGCTCTCTTCACAGGGCTCAGGCAGACAGAGAGGATTATGATGACGATTCCACAGTACAACTGGCTCTCTTCA